>NW_020956175.1:4073-103898 GCF_003031625.1 Empidonax traillii | reverse complement strand
GGTGACCTCTCTGTGAGGCCCTGCTGGTGGAGATGTGGCACCTGGCAGCCAGCCAGAAGGGTGTGGGCTTGGGGGCCCGTGGCTCAGAGCCAGGGGAGCTGGGCTGGGTCCTGTTCCCTGGCTGCGTTCCCCTGGAATGACCCTTCCTGCCCCATTCCCAGGGAATAAACTCTGTCTCCTTTGGCTCAGTGGTGTTCTTCCTGTGCATTAAATAAAAAGCTATTTATCTGGTCCAGTCCCCATTTTCTCTCTTCATTTTGCCCACTCTTTATTCTAATTACAATTTGCCCTATATTTAGTCCTGTCTTTGACAGTAATTCCAGTGTTATTTCCTCCCATATGTATTGTGCAAGGAGGGTTCCTGGTTCTTCTCAGATCCTTCCCTAATGCAAAGCACAGTTATGATGGAAAGACATCCTAAGGAAGCTCCAGAACAGGCATAACAAATAACAAGATGGAGAAAATCCATATTGCCAAATATCCATTAGATTCATCAATTAAGAACAGAGAACAATAAAACAAAGCAATTAAGTGTGTGCTAATAATAATATAATTATCAGGACAGACACAATGTATATAACCCAGGAATATCTGTCAGTGAAGGAGGATATTTTTCTACCCTATTTATCTTCCAAAGTCTCTTTCCATTAGTCATTTCCTCTACTCAGAGAGGATTGGAAATCAGTGCCCTAAAATTTGGTTTGTGTTCAGAAGAAATTGGACTTTATGGGCTCATTCCTTCTTCATTTTGAGGTGATGTAAAAACAGCTTCTTTGTGAGAGGTCCCAAGAGATCCCAAGGGAACAAATTCTGTATCACCTGTATGTACATTACAGAAAAATAGCATTAAAAATTAGAGAACAGTAGAAAGGGGACTCAAATTTCAGCTTTCAGGAGTTCAAAACAGGAAACAAAAAGCAACTACAGGCATTAGGGTGAACCACTAATTCTTTTAAGTGATGCTTTTTAAATTAATAAAAAGGCAAAGTAACAGAAAAAAAATGTAAAAATAATAGAAAAAAGAAGCTTCCCTTTAGAAAAACAATTCCAGATAAAGGAGCGAAGGTTTTTCAAAGAAAATTACCCATGTTTCCTTCTCCTAACAATTTTGGTTCAAAGAATAAATGTTAGGTAGCTTTATAGGACAAATAATTCGATTTTGCACCTCAAGAGATTGGGTCTATAGAATAGGTTCTTGCAAATCCTGTTATTTATTTACCTTTTTCTGTTCCCTGCATTTTTTTTTCCCTTACCTTGAAATTATTTTTATTGGTTAAGGAGATTTAAAAGCCATGGGTTCTTATCTGTCCTTTTCAAGGAAGAGACAACGAGCAATTCAAGCTTCAGTTAGATGCAAAAACTCTGTCCAGGGCTGGAAGAAATTAAAATAATTTCACTCTCTGGCATGCTCACATTAGGAAGCCCAGAGTGGCTCTCTGAGCTGCAAAACTGTTCTTGGATATGGGTATTTAAAATGAAGTGGGAGAAATTCCTCCTTCTTGCAGGAGTTTTATGTCTGATTTCAACGGGAGGAGGGTTGTTTCCCATCTCATCTTCAGAGATCCGAGTGACTGAAAGTTCATGCACTTAGGAATGACAAGGATTTTTTGAGTGGAGTGCAAATTCTAAGCATGATTCCTTTGAGAAAATCCAGACACTAAGACACTTCACCTTATCAAATTAAAGCTATTTAATAGTCACTGAAAGGAAACAGGCACTTTTAATGTGGTCCAAATACAGTTCAGGAAAGTTCTGTGGTCCAGGTCCTTGCATGGCTTCACTGATCGCAGACAGAACTCGAAATAATCAGCTTGAACTATCTACAGTGAGGATGCTGAGGGTCAGGTGCAACGAACCCTCCCCAAAACCTTCAACTCTGCCAGCTCCTGTCTCTAGGCCAGGCTTTTAGGAGGACATGGTCACTGAGTCCCTGGTTTCCCGCTCATCTTTGTCGTCCCCTGACTCTTCAAAGGCCCTCTGGAATGCCAGCCTGAGGGTGAGCCTGAATCTGCGGTCCCTGTAGCTCCCCACCAGGAAGTAGATGACGGGGTTGAGGGTGCTGTTGACGCAGGACAGCACGAAGCCGATCTCCGGCGAGTAGAGGAATTTGTAGCCCAGGAAGTCGAAGAGGATGAGGACGCTGAGGGGCACAGCGAAGATGAGGAAGAGGAGGACGGTGAGCATGATGACAGTGAAGAGCCGGCCCGTCTGGAGGTGCTGGGAGCTGCACTGCACCCTGAGGAAGAGGGTGAGGCTGAAGAGCAGCATGAGGGGCGCGCAGACGAGGAAGTCGAAGGTGCCGATGGTGATGAGCAGGCTCCGGCAGTGCCCGGGAGAGGGGCGGACGGTGCACAGGACGTACCCCAGGGTGTTCAGCAGCAGGGACAGAGCCCAGAGCAGGCCCGAGATGACGGCAGACAAGTGTTTGGGGCGGTGGGCCCGGCACCAGATCGGAGAGAGCACGGACAGGCACCGCTCGACGCTGATGGCCGTCAGCAGGTACAGGCCGGTCCCGTACATGAAGAGGTCCAGGAAGAGGAATATCCCAAACTGCACCCCCACGTTGAACTGCATCAGGTACTGGACAGTCTCGATGGCGATGCAGAGCAGGTACCCGAAGTCGGCGGCCGCCAGGTTCAGGATGTAGACGCTGAAGTGGTTCCTGCGGATGCGGAAGCCCAGGTACCACAGGACCAGGGCGTTCCCCACCATCCCACAGGCAGAGCTGATGAGGCAGAAGCTCTCCATGAACTTCAGGACAGCGTAGGATGGCTCCTGCTGCCCAACAGCCCCGCTCTGGTTAGTCCCAGGAGCCTGGCCGGTTGTGGCTGGAAGGAAGATTGGTGGGGCTGAGGAACCCATCATGGGTGATTCCAGACACCTGGAAAAAGAGAGGGTAGAGGTGGTAACTCCCAGGTGACTTTCCATCACAGCGACCCGATGGTGTTCCTGGTTTTGTCCCAGGTCTTTGTAGCTAGAACTTGGACCTTAAAGCTCATCCAGTTCCACTCCCTGGAAGGGACACCTTCCACTAGACCAGGTTGCTCCAAGCCCTGTCCAACCTGACCTTAAACAACTTTAGGATGGGCTTTCCAGGCCCCGCTCTGGGCAACCTGTGCCAGGGCCTCACCACCATCACAGCAATAATTTTTTCCCAGTACCCCATCTAAACCCACCTGATGTCAGTTCAGAGCCAAACAGAAATCAGTGTTAACAACTCCGGGATTATTGTCCCACGGGGATAGGATTAGGTGGGACAAAAGGCTTGTCAGAACTGTGTGAAGGTTCCAGGCAATTAACACACATGTTTAATTAGTGTAAAAACTGATTGAGTTCAGTCCTATGTGCATGGTCAGAAAACATGGTAGGAAGAAGGTGTCCCTGCCTGTGGCAAGAGGTTGGAACTGGATGAGCTTTAAGGTCCCTTCCAACCCAAACCACTCTGTGATTCTATGGAAACATTTCATTCTATAAAAAGTTGGTAGATTTTTATATTGATGACTGATTTCTATTTCAATTAAGATATTAATTTGCCATTTAATGTGGTTGATCAGTTCTCTTGGGTCCTGTGTACAGACAATAAACATTTTGGTCTGGCACAGTCAGCCTGTTCCTCAGAAACTGTAAGAACCACATGCAAGAAACCACAAAATATCTCATCCTCACAGGACATTGGACTTATGGCTCTGATAATTCACCCCATTCCCTGACACTGTTTCCTCTCCCACGGTACTGAGATCTGAATGAGAACCTTGATAATAAGAAAAAGTAGAAAAATAGGTTCAACACCTTTGTTTGCTTGTTTGTTTGGTTTTTTATCTGATAAAAACACATACTGTGGTTTTTTGCTCTCTCTTGGTCAGCTGCTAACTTGGACATGGCAGGCAGAGAAGTGTCATGAGAGATGGGTTAAAAAGAAGAGAGGAACAAGCCAAAATAGGGTTGGCTGGGAGCCAAGTCACTGAAGCATCTAACCAGCAAGAACCCTCTGTTCTCTCTTTGTAAAACACGTGCAGACAGACTTCCAAACCCACAAAATGTGACAGATTGAATCACTGTTGTTTCATGCCAGCACTCCAGACACAGTGACCACAGTTCTGCGTGGACAGAGGCAGGAGAAATATGCGATGCAGGGAATTTCAGGGAATTTCATGGCCAGGTTGGACAGGGCTTGAGGTGACTTGTTCCAGTGGAAGGTGTCCCTGCCCAGGGCTGGAATTCAATGATCTTTAAGGTCCCTTCTAACCCAAACCATTCCAGGATTCTATGGTTTCCTATAGGGTTGACTGAAAGCAGCGAACTCCTGGCACTGCACCACACCGTTAGATAGTGGTGGATGATCCCATTCTCAGCTCTTACAGGACCCCAACTCTAACCCTAAGGACTTTAGGGCCCAGCCTTGTGGCTATTCCTCCCTCCCCAGCTGCTTCTGGGGTGGCCACAGATTCTGGGATTTTGGTTCACAGAAGAAATTAGCTGAAGCAGCATCAAACTGTGCAGCAGCTCTGCTGCCAGGACAGAGGAAGACCTGGTGGTTAAAGTGGTTTCCTGGCCTTCAGAAGACCCCAAGCAGTGCTCTCTCTGCCACAAGATATCTGTGCAAATCTGAAGCAAGTTTCCAGTCCATTTGGACAGGTCATGAACATTTGAGTGCCACTGTATTCCCTTGGAAAGACTGAATTCCTGTCTCCAGGACACATTCAAGGTATAAATCTACTTTCTTAATAAAACTAATTAGTGAAAGTTCTCCTCAAACAGCAGCAGCCTGAGTCAAGGTGGTCTTTTTTTGTCTTGGAATTAACCACCCTCCCTATGGTTTACCTGCAACACCTGCCTGCAAAACCACTTAGACTATGGACAGAAAGTTATGCTGCTGTGATGTGGGTCTCTAAATAATGACATTTAAATTACAGAGGTGTATTTAGAGCAATCCAATAGCACTTGTTCATGGAAAAGCATCTCTGGAATGAAGTTCTTCTTACCTTGAAAATGATTATGACCATGATCTGACCTACAGCAAATTTCTAACCAGCAGGAGAATATTTGATCTTCTTCTTTCCTCCACTGTTTCTGGCTTTCCTCCCTTTCCCTCCTCATTTCCCCAAAAACCTGAAAGGAAGCATTAGAGTGCAACGGCAAAGATCCATCCAGGAATTTCTCACCTTTTTGTGGGTTCCTTGGAATTTCAGCAACTGCTTTGCAGCAGTTGCCTGGTGTGGATCTGCTGGGCAATGTTGTCCCCTGAGTTCTGTGGCATGGGGTCCAGACAAGGTCCTTGTGTCAATACTGCAGTGCTGGGCTAATCAGACACTTTAAAAAGCCAGCGTGACACCCACCAGCCAATCACTCTCTGGGGGAAACGTGTCTGTGTGATAACTGAGCCACTTCCCCCTCCCCTCTTCTCAGTCTTGTGGAAACAATTTTTTTTTTTTTTTTTTTACTAATTCTCCTCTTTTCATCCGGTTTTGTCCATACAAACCTATCCCTTGCCTCTTGCTCTGATGTTTCATAGCCATGCCCCTGAGATGCCCTGTTTTCAGAGCCCCTGCTGCTCGGGGTCACAGAGAAATTTTCAGTCCTCTCCCAAAACACGGTTGCTGATGGTTTTGCAACCTCCCTCTGCACAGCTGCTCATCCCTATTGTCCCTGCCCAACCATAACACACCCATCCCCACACCGTCCTCTCCTGACCCACAGCCTCTCCCAACAAAATTCAGCATCCTATTTGGTTCCTTTTGTTTCACCCAGCCTTCCCTGGAGGAGGGTCCACCCAAACTTCACACCTCAGCAGCTATAAATTCCCAGCCTCTGCTTGTTCTGCCCCCAGTGCATAATTCTGGTGTCAGGAGCTTTTTCAGTGCAACTCCACACCCCACCTGCCACTTCAGTCTTTCAGCACACACCTCGGGCACTTCTGATTTCACAAAATCCCTCAAGAAAGCCTCCAGCCTTTCACTTCCAGTTTCACAACTTCCCCCCAAAGAGCACCTCAGCCCCATCCTGCCCACTGTCAAACTCATGGCTCTTCCCCACACAGAATTCACCATGTACTCACAACATCCCACTCATCCTCTCACCATGCACCCCACGAGGACCCCCACCACAGTGTCCAGACCCAAAGGAAGTGGAGTGAGAACAGAGAACACACCTTTCTCCCTCCCTTCCTGGCAGCTTGTGTCCTTACAAAACTATTTCACAACAGGAGGTACCAGCAACTCTCGATTTTAACTTGTGCATGAATCACTCCTGCTGGTCCATCCGGCCAGGGCAACAAAGGGAGAGGAAACAGAGGGAAGTTATTGCCATGTGCATCAGTGGGGTACAGAAATGGGCAGATTCAACCCAAATTTGCTTAGCAGGTCAGATACATATTTGTTCCTCTTCCTTTCCCAAAGATTGTAAAACTGGTTTTACTTCCTTACCCAATATTTTTTCCTACAGTCGTTGCCGGTAGCCCTTAGTAACCTGGCCAGGACTCCAGTGTAAAATGATGTTTAAATTAAAAGACTATTTTCACCCAGAGCAGTATTTAACCTCCTCAGAAACTGGAGGGTTTCTCTTTTCCCTGCATAGATCACTGGCATTCTGTGCCAGGAGATGGTCACATCCCCTTGGCTGTTAATGGGCCATTCTGAACTGCAAGGAATGTCAAGGGAACAAAGGAATGGATGAAACTATTTATTGATGCCCACACATCAGAATTTAAAAATACACAGTAAACTTCAGAGCAGTGAGGAGTTTAAGTGATGCCTAAATTCATTGAATCCTGGGATGGTTTGGGTAGGGAGGCACCTTAAAGATAACTGAATTCCAACCCACTCCATGAGCAGGGGCACCGACCACTAGTCCAGGTTGCTCCTACCTGGCCTTGAACAATTCCAGGGATGGGGCATCCACAGCTTCTCTGGGCACCCTGTGCCAGGGCCTCACTAGCCTCACAGCCAAGGATTCCTTCCCAACATCCCATCTGACCCTGTTCTCTGGCAGTTTAAACCCATTCCCCCTAATTGATCAGGTGATCACAGGAAAGCCTGGAGTCACAAAGATTCAACTCAGCTGACTTCCACAGATGTGCAGGAGCTGACTTCCTCCCCTCCCTCAGTTTCCCAATTTGTAAAATAAGGGTTTTTTTTCCCCTTACTCTGTAATTCACTGACTTTTGCTGAAACATGCAAGTTCTTGCAAGAGACTTTACTCACTGGGCTGTCAGTGATGACATTTCATGTAAAACAGGGACTTGGAGGGTCATCAAGAGGTGACCTTGTGTCTCTTTTCTACTTACTACAAGAGATCTCTGATTTTTTATTTATTTTTATTTATTTTAATGAAGATTCCTACTTGATGGTGTTTGTTGTTGGTTTTTGTTTTTTTTTTTTTTTTTTTTTTTAATAAAAACGAATTTAGAAGTCCTGTTTTATTTCTCACAAAACTGTAAAGCCAAAGCAGTGGATCCAGTGGGCCTCTAGTCTTGAGAAAACCACAAATCCGGGTTTCATGATGGATTCTGGGAATGGTTAACTGGACTAGGTCACATCACATGCTTGTCCAGTTTAATATTCAGCTCATCCCTTGACTGTTTCAAGGAATCATGGAATCATTCCGGCTGGAAAAGCCCTCTAAGATCACTGAGCCCAACAGTTCTCCCAGCACTGCCAAGGCCACCATTAAACTGTGTCCCCAAGTGCCACGTCCACACAAGTTTTAAGTCCCTCGAGCACCCTGTCAGTGAAGACATTTTTTCCTAATATCTGATCTAAACTTCCCCTCACAGGACAGGATTAATTTCTCCTCCTTCCCAACTTCCTTCCACTGAGCCTTCACACCTCCCTCCTGCAGCCCTCAGAGCCCTCGAGAGGAGAGATTTCCTTGGAGAGGGTGCAGGAGTTCTACATAAACAGGGAATTAAGCCCTTGAGGTGGGAGATTTCCCTGGAGATGGTTAAGAAGAGCTACTTAAACAATTTTCTTCTCAGCCTTCTCTCTGCTTGCTGGGCTTGTGTGTGCATCCTTCGGTGCCCACCCATCTCCAAGCAGCCTCCAAACCAGCTCTCGTGGGCAGGAAACATCAAGGTACACCTGGTGACACAGGAAAGCAAGAAATAAAATTAGGTGGGATTATTTCACCTCGTAAGCAAGCATTGGAATCTTTCCAGAAGGTGTTACACGTTTTTTAAAGACTGGGCTCTAACTCATGCATGCCAGGAAAAGCAGATGTTGAGGAGATAAAATCTTACAGCCCTTACACAAAAAAATTAGATCTTCAAACACAGAGGAGGTAAGTTTTCCCAGTTCTCTGGATCCTTTCCCTTTCCTTCCCCTTTCCTTTCATTTTTCTAGTTTCCTTTCCTCTTTTCTCTCCTCATTTAACAAATGTGGAAATAGAAAAAAGACATTTTCACTGAATCATCTCTGGTTCTCTTTGCCCAGAATCACGTACAGAGTCAGTCCTGCAGTCCTAAATTAAGTTGTTTAATTCTGCTTCCCATTAACCCCCTGAGATTTTAGGGGAAAACACTTGCAGTAAGGAGGTGGTGCAATTTCTCATCCTTTTTTGAAATTGAAACAGTCCATACTGTATTTATTTCATATTGCAATTGACTGCATTATATCACGTACCTCTAATCCGTCCCTTAAAAGATACTTTTAGAGGCAAGATAAACAAATTTTGCCCCCTTTCTTGAATGTCCTTTTACCTCCTGCCAGTACTACTGGAAGGACAGGAAAAGTCCCAAACTTTCTCAACTTCCTCTCCAGGCTTCACTCTGTGGGTTTGAGAGCAATTTGGGGTTTTCTCCATTTCAGCGTTTCCTGTGGGTGCTTGAGCAGCTTTTTGCCTGCACAAGAGTTTCTGATTTTGCCATAATTTTTAAATCATAAAGCAAAAGCCTGGATCAGATGGACTCAATCCCAGAGGGATTTAGTGGGTAGCACCCCTGCCCATGGCAGGGAGGTTGGAACTAGATGGTCCTGAAGGTCCCTTTCAACCCATTCCAGGATTCTATGGTTCTGTGGCTGAAGTCTCATACAAGGAAAATTAAACATGTAGAGGGGGAAGGAAAGAAAAATCAACAACAAAAATCAACCAAAAACCAACCAACCAACCAACCAAACAAAACGAAACAAAAAATCCCACAAAAAACCAAACCAAACCAAAAACCAAACCAAACCAAACCAAAACACCATAAAATCAAAACAAAACACAAAAACCCACGCAGAAAACACTCTTGATAAACTTAATTTAAATTCTACATATTTCTTAGTGTGACCACACTTCTGATAAATAATTCACTTTTAATAATTAAAAAACCTGACGAATCATTTTTGCCTTTATTCTCCCCACATTTCCAGGCTCTGCATCGAATACCCCCCAGCGGCTTAACATGGAGAACACCAGCAGCGTGAGGGAATTCATCCTTCTGGGCCTCTCGGAGAACCAAGGGGCGCAGAAAATATATTTTGTGCTGTTTCTGGCTTTCTACCTGATCACCGTGGCAGGAAATCTGCTCATCGTGGTCACCGTCATCAGCAGCCGGCGCCTCAACTCCCCCATGTACTTCTTCCTCTGCTGCCTGTCCTTCGTAGACATCTGCTACTCCTCCACCACGGCTCCCAAGATGATCGCCGGCCTGCTGGTGGGGACTCAAAGCATCTCCTTCGCGGGCTGCATGGCGCAGCTGTTCGGGTTTCACCTCTTCGGCTGCGCCGAGGTGTTCCTCCTCACGGCCATGGCCTACGACCGCTACGTGGCCATCTGCAGGCCCCTCCATTACGCCTCCCTGATGAGCGGGCGCGCCTGCGGCCGCATGGTGCTGGGCTCCTGGCTCGGGGCCTTCTGCCACTCCACCCTGCAGCTCCTGCTGACCGTCCGCCTCCCCTTCTGCGGCCCCGACAGAATCGACCACTACTTCTGCGACGTGCACCCCCTGCTCTGCCTGGCCTGCGCCGACACCCGCCTGGCGGGCGCCGCCGTGGTGGTCAACGGGGGCCTGATAACTCTGACCGCTTTCCTCATCCTGGTCTCGTCCTACGTGGTCATCCTGGTGTCCCTGAAAGGCCGGACGGCCGCGGGGTGGCACAAGGCCCTGTCCACCTGCGGGTCCCACATCACCGTGGTGATCCTGTTCTTCGGGCCCTGCACCTTCGTCTACATCCGCCCGTCCAGCAACCTGGCCGAGGACAAGGACGTGGCCGTGTTCTACGCCATCATCACGCCCATGCTGAACCCCCTCATCTACACCCTCCGGAACGAGGAGGTGAAGAGCGCCATGAGAAAGCTGTGGAGCAGAAAAGTGGGGAGTGAAAAGGGAAAGGTGTAGGACCACCTGTCATGTTTCCAAAGGATGGGAGAAAATCGAACCTCTTTCGCTGTGATTTCTTTTGTGACAATTTCCTCGTGGCCTGTCCTTTAAAGGACAGCTTGCTGGTAGCTCCTGCTGTAATTAGGAAGGCACTAAAGGTTTATTTTTTGAGGGGAAAGGCTCTGTGAACTCTGCGATGAGCTGGCATTCCCTGTCTATTCTTTGTCAACAAGCACAGGTCCAGACCAGGGCCTCCTGAGCTCAAACTCAGCACCAGTGTTTAAATATGTACTGTCAAAAGTACTGGAAATGTTGTTCAGCATCCCATTAAAAAAAAAAATAAAATACAAAACCCTGATATTATGTGGTAGTTGAGTCCTTTGCTGATGTAAGTAATGGGAAAGGAAACTTTTCCCCTGCCCCTGTCACCTCAACAAATCCTTTCTGAAGTGTTTCAGACCAGGCTGGATGGGGCTTGGAGTGACCTGGGTTAGTGGAAGGTCTCCCTGCCCTCGACAGGGGGTGAAATGAGATGGTCTTTAATGTCCCTTCCAACCCAAACAGTTATTCTACAATTCCACAGTTCTGTTTACTTCTCCCGTCACTGCTGCCATCCTTCCAACCGTACCCTCTACCCTTCAGCTCTGGCTCACATTTTTTTTATTTTCATCATTAGACTAACACAGAATCACACCTCTAACAAAAGACACTTTACTGACTGTTAAAAAATTAAGGAGTCACCAAAGTAAGGCTTGGGAGGCACAAATTCACATGTGAATAATAATAAAAAAGAATTGTTTAGGAACTATTCCAGTAGCCAAGACAACTCCTTGCCTGAAGTAGGGTTGAAGGTTACAAGGTGTTCCCAGCTCAAGGTAGGGTTTATAACTTTCTAACACACACACAGAAAATATTAAAAATAGACACATTTTTAAATGCTTTGGAGTTGAATATTAATGCTTGGAGGTCTCATTTTTGAGTGCTGCTGAGCAAGTATTCACCCACAGCTTATGGAAGGTGTTGCTGAAAGCAGCATTAGGCTCCTCTATGTTTTGTTAAGAATTCTTACAAGAACTTCATACTTGAGGTAAAAAGTGGCTTCTGTGCTTTGCACTGTGGCAGTAAAAATAACTGACAGGCAGAGAGAGCTCAACATAAACCTCTCCAAATTTTTGAAGTAATTTCTTGTGTTACTTCTTGTTTCAAATTTATGTTCATCAGGCATCTAAGGGGTAACACTGGTAGCACAGGTGTGATTATTTATTTATTTATTTATTTATTTATTTTTGATGCAGTGGTAAGAGCAAGTTAATAAGAAATAAGGATGCAGACAAAAAATATTCGCTTAGGACAGACAGCAGAATTTGTATAAATTTATATACATATCCTATGTAAGAGACATCTTTACTCCAACACTTCTCTCCAGACATTACCCTAATAACTATCCAAAGAACAATTTTAGCTCCTTGTCCACTGATGATTTCTGACAAAACTTCATTTGCCTCTGGGATCTCATTACTCCTGATAGTCCTGTGCTTCTGCTGGGTGATTTATTTGAACTATTTCTGCTACAGAAATAATTGTTCTTGCAGATGCTCTCGCAAGTTGGGTTTGTTTTTGGGTTTTTTTTTTTTCAGAGTGGGGAATGCAGACAGAGAGTTGGGCTGTTCTTTTCAGCCACTGCAGGGCTCAGAGTTGGCAGAGGTTTCTGCTTGCTTTCACAACTTCTAAGCAGCAAATTGCAGCTGAGACATTCTGATGAAACCCCCTGAAGTGGTCTGGGGAGGTCGTCAGAGGAGTGACAGCAAGAGAGCTCTCGGTGTAAGTGTTCTGAGGTTGTCCCTTCCTTTTGTCCAGGCCTGGCTGAAATCCCACCTTTGAAAAGCAGCATTTCTGGTGAGTGACTTTCGTGGGGTCTATTTTATGATTAAGAAAAAAACCCCACCCTCCATTACAGATTTAGAATCACAGGATGGTTTGGGATGGAAGGTACCTCAAAGCTCATACTGTTCTGACCGCCCCCCCTGCCATAGGCAGGGACACCTGTGACTAGATTGGGTTGCTCCAAGCCCCATCCAACGTGGTCTTGAGCACCTCCAGGGATATCCCACAGCAGTGATCCCTGTGTAGTGTGTGGGAATGCTGCAAAGGTGAATTTCTGTGTGTCTGTCAGTAAGGGAGGGTCACCAACAGCTCATTCACTACCCCAGTGTCACTACAGGTGTATTTAGGAGGTGTTCAGAACTAAGTCCAGGACCTGGGTCTTTTTTTTACCACCCTCCTCAACTAAATAATCTGAGCTTGTTTTTACTTATGTTCATAATACATTCTGGCTCAGATATCACTGTTATTCCTTTAGGAAAGTATTGACTTCAAATTGAAATTGTCCCAAAAATACAACAACAACAACAACAACAACAACAAAGCTGAATATTTAACATGCCAGAGGTCAGTTTGTGCGTGTCCTGATACTGCCCCAGGTCTGATGTCACTGCTGTCTGTTGTCTCTTTTCTGTGCTCCAGGTGCTGCCTGAGTGGTGTCTATGGAGAACACAAACAATGTGACCGAGTTCATCCTGCATGGACTGACACAAGACAGGACAGTAGCAAAAGTCTGCTTCTTATTATTTTTACTCTTCTACACCACTACAGTTTTTGGAAACCTGCTCATCATCCTGACAATAAGGACAAGTGACCTGCTGAACTCTCCCATGTACTTCTTCCTGAGCTACTTGTCTTTCGTAGACATCAGTTACTCCACTGCCTCAGCTCCCAAACTCATCCACGACCTCCTCGTGGAGGACAGGACCATCTCCTTTGTGGGCTGCACGGCCCAGCTTTTCTGCATCCACTTCTTTGGGTGCACTGAGGTCTTCCTCCTGGTGGCGATGGCCTACGACCGCTGCGTCGCCATCTGCAAGCCGCTCCACTACCCGAGCATCGTGAGCCCCCGCGTCTGCCGCTGCCTGGTGGCAGCCTCGGGGCTGGGGGGCTTCGTGCACTCCCTGGTGCAGACCCTGCTGGTCTTCCAGCTGCCCTTTTGTGGGCCCAGCAATGGGTTGGACCACTATTTCTGTGATGTCCACCCCTTGCTGGCGCTGGCCTGCGCTGACACCCACACCGTCAGTGTCAGCAATGCCGTCAGCACTGGCCTGATTTCCCTGGGCTGTTTTGGTGGCCTTGCAGCATCCTACACTGCTATCCTGGCTTCCTTGAGGACACGCTCTCCCAAGGGGCGGCTCAAAGCTCTCTACACCTGCTCTTCCCACATCACGGTCGTGATGCTGTTCTTCGGGCCGTGCATTTTCATCTACCTGCGCCCTTCCAGCACCTTCCCGGCGGACAAGGTGGTCTCTCTGTTCTACACCATCCTCACGCCCATGCTCAACCCCTTCATCTACACCCTGAGGAACCAAGAAATGAAGAACAGCATGAAAACCTTGTGGAGCAGGACAGTGAGGAGGAGTGAGGAATGAAAGGACATGGGGAATGTTTGTAAAATTATATGGGCTTAAGACATCACAGGGAGGCAAAAATCCCCTAGTGTTTGGTGGAAGTTTGGCTGATTTGCTGATGCCAATTACAGGAGGGGAATCTTTCCTTCTTCCTCTGCTAGTACAATTTCCAGTGAAATAATTACTATTCTTATTCAATATCAGTATCATGATTAAAATGTTCATCAGGGTAAGAGCTAAAAGCTTTCCTACAACAGCGAGTCTGAATGCTCCCATTTTTATGTATTTGCTATGTTCTGGTGAATGTGCTGTCTCCTTCAGTTTTGTTCTCCCTCTCGCCCCTGGTTCCTCAAATACTCACCTAGGCTGTCCAGTGCCAACAACTGTAAGACATGCACATTAATGCCCACGTCCAAAAACCACTCCTGTGCAATAAACATGAAATTATGGCTGGTATTGCTTGGATCAATTTTATTTCAAGAAACCCTGAGACACTGATTTTATGTTACAGGTGACCCTTATGAAGGTAGCAGTCTGAGCAGGGTTAAAGAGCACAGACAGGGTTTCTATGTCTGTTGGAGCCCCTCTGCTCTGAAGACAGGCTGGGAGAGCTGGAGGTCTTCAACCTGGAGCAGAGGAGGCTCTAGGGACACCTCAGAGCCCCTTCCAGTGCCTAAAGAGGCTCCAAGAGAGCTGGAGACTTTGGACACGGGCCTGGAGTGACAGGAAAAGGAGGACAAGCCATTTCTAGTACAGAAACACAGAAATGCCCCCAGAATCTCACGACTCTGGGCAATGCCCTTCTACTGCAAACTGCCTGGCTGTGGTCAAGGCATGAATTTTCTGAAGACTTCTATTGGCCCTAAAATTTTGGAAAGGGAAGCAGAGGAATGGGATGTCCTTATAATTGATAACTCACTCATTTGCCTGAAGGTAATTGGTGACACACGGAGATGAAATACAGCAGCAAGTCCTTGTCACTTTATGATGGCAGTAAAATCAGAAGTAAAACATCATTATGCAGACAAAAAAGTTTTAAAATTTCTCCATATGTCCATCAGAATAGGAAGAGAAAGAGGCAACCATGACTGGCAGAAGAGTAAAGGTTTATTTTCATTGTGTAAAACTAAAACCAGGGGTGCAGTCAATAAGATTTTCTTTCTGGATTGGAGGGGCAGCTCCTGAAGATGTAGCAGAAATGGACTTTAAAATCAATAATCACATTCATTCTTTTTAGAGATTACATGCTTTCAGAGACTAGATTCTAGTCTCTTAAAATTCATGCCGTGGGTTTGATTCCTTGGCTGGCTGTTGGACACCCCCACAGCCCCTCTCTCACTCACCCTCAGCTGGATATGGGGATAAATTGAAATAAAAAAAACTTGTGTGCTAAAACAAAGATGGGGGATCTCCTATCAGTTCACACCATGACTAGAAGAACAAGTCCAATCTGATTTGAACCTGAGCCATAGTTCTCAGTGATATATCACCACTGATATTATGGTCTGCCCAGACCTTCCTTTGACTTGGGCAGAGAACATTCATGTTTGTTCATGTTTACATCTCATCCTGGTGAGGCACTGATCCAGTCTGTCCCTGGGAAACTCCCTGTCCTGGCCCTGAAGCTCTCTGACCTCAAGCAACATTTCCTGGTGCCTCAGGCTGCCTCCATGCAGAGATTAATGTATAACCCTAAATTTACAGTTTCATTGCTAGAAACTTATGGGCTTGTTTCATACAAAGGGCTTCTCTGAGTGCTTAGAAGTGTGTGGTGTTTTCTCCTCTCCTCATCAACCTCCAGGACTCCACGCACAGCAGGTGAATTGGGACCCAACCAAGGGACCCAACCAGCAAAACTATTTAATAAGGCCCTCAGGTACCTGCTTGGAGTTTGCTAATGACACATTTCTCTGAGGCCCAACTCTCTTTTGCCTGTGTTTAGTCCCCAGTATGTTCCAGGAGTATTTATAGGTTGTGCTGGGATGGGGTGACTTCAGGGAGAAGGGAGATGCAGGAAATGCAGAGGTCAGTTCCAAAAGCCTTGGAGATGTTCCCTCCTTGGATCTCTCAGTGTAAATGACAGACAGAAAACAGGACATTGATGCCATCACAGTAAAACCTGCCTGCCAAGAAAAAAAAAAAACAGGCTTGAAAAACTCCTGAAGCAAGTTTCTATGCAACAAGAAAAATAAGAGCAAGGATATGGGAATTACAAGCAGGAGGAAGAAGAGTGGAACAATTCCCTGACTTGTCAGAGCACTTGAAACATGGAGTGAATGATTTAAAATGTTCTCAGGCAACAAATGTGGAGCTCAGAAAGTTGATGTTGTATCAACTGGGTACAGTAGTAACCATTTTTTCTCTCCTTCCCTTATGTTCTTCGGGTCAGCCATGGGGTATTAAAGCACATGTGTGTGGTGGTGTTTGTTTTTGTGAAAGGCAGAGAGAAATCCTTGGTAGCTTGTTGAAAAATAAGCAGAAAAATGTAAATATTAAATATTGGCCACTGGGATCCTGTAAGGCAGCTTTATTTAATGCTGATGGCACCATAGGCATCTGCCCTGGGGTAGGTATCTGCTCTCTTTTTACACTCAAGGACAGAGGTGCAATCTTTTGTGGGATAAATCATCTCACTGTGGTGTAATGACCTAAAAAAAGGCAAAGTGAGCCATGTCTTTAAGGTGTTTATTCCTCTTTATTGACTGCACAAGGAGGCAGAGCTGCTACAAACTGTGATGCCTGCCCTGAGGTCTCTGTCCACTACCCAGGGGTGGCTGCAGACTGCTGACTTTCTGCACCTTTGGAAAACTACTGAGCCTCTGGGAAAGACAGAAGGAAAAGTGGGATCATTTCTAAACTGATGGTGTGATTTGCAGACATATATTCTGAATTATGTCCCTGAGATCTACCAGGAAGGGATAGAAAATAGAGCAAGACCTGAGGAAAGTGCAGGAGGCAAGAGCTATGTAAGAAAAACTGACTCCAGTTTCTTACTAGTAACCTCCTGCTTGCTGAGTTATTAACTCTTGGGCAGAAACGAGCAGCAAAGGAATTTCCTGGTGGGATTGTAAATGGAAATGTGCATTCCTCTGCTGGTCCCATTTTAACCTCCACAAGGCAGGGAGTGTATTTGTCGACTGGAGGACTTTAAAAAATCTTTTTAAAAATCAAGAGTAAAGAAACTGGGCAGGGTTTTGCAGTTTCTGCTTTGTCAGAGACCCCAGTTTTGGGGGGCAGAGCGTGCTCTGATAACAGCAGGCCTAAGGGAGCACTCAAGCTTCCAAACAGCTGCTGGCTCAGGGGAGAGGAATCTGGTTTCTGTGAATGTATTTCCAGTTTCAGAGGGGATAACTGACAGTCCTGTCCTCAATTCAGAGGAAAGCCAGCAGGAAAAGAACACAGAACAGCTCGTGGTTGAGCCATATATTGTAGATAAGATGCTTGAGCGTGGCAGGATTTCCTTCCATCATAGCACTTCAAATTCTCAGCAGATAAAAGGACACTGTAGCATTTTTCTAGCTCTCTATTCTGTGAGTGTAGGATGTGGTGGAATCACCATCCCTTAAGGGTTTTAAGTGACATGTGGATGTGGCACTTGGGGACGTGGTTTAGGGGTGGGCTTGGCAGTGCTGAGGGAACGGGTACACTCAGTGACCTCAGAGATCTTTTCAACCTCAGTGATTCCACTATTCTGTGATTCCTCCCTGACAGAATGGGAGCACACATTTGTCACACCAACTACATTGCAGGAAAACAGTGGTCAGAGTGAGTTCAGGGGTGAGAGCCAGCGTGGATGGGTCAGAGGAAGGGACAATGCTCTTTGCAAACTCACTGTGATTTGTGACATGACATTGGGCTTTCTGTAGCAGGAAAAACAGGAGTAAATGCATCCTGCTGTCACCATCCATGACCCTTGGAGCTGTAGCACATTCCCTACTCTTCCTGGCCAGCCCATGAGTGCCCCCCTCACCTGTGCCATGGCAGCCTGAGCTGCAGGGATGGCTCGGGGCAACTTCTCCCGGGTGACTGAATTCATCCTCCTGGGGCTCTCTGACACCAGGGAGTTGCAAGTCCTCTTCTTCACCATCTTCCTCCTGGCCTACACCATGGTTCTGCTGGGGAACCTTCTCATCATTGTGACAGTCAGGACGGACCCCAAGCTCTCCTCACCCATGTACTTTCTCCTCTGTAACCTGTCCTTCATCGACATCTGCGTGACCTCTGTCACCGCTCCCAGGACGCTGGTGGACCTGCTTTCCCGGAGGAAGGACATTGCGTTTGAAGGCTGCATAGCCCAGCTGTTCTTCCTGCACTTTGCTGGCTCCTCGGAGATGTTCCTCCTCACCGTGATGGCCTACGACCGCTACACGGCCATCTGCAAGCCCCTGCACTACACGCTCATCATGAGCCGCTGGGCCTGCTGGCTGCTGGTCTGCTCCTGCTGGGCAGGGGGGTTCCTCCACTCCATCACCCAGACTCTGCTCACAATCCAACTCCCCTTCTGCGGCCCCAACGCGATCGACAGCTACTTCTGCGACGTGCAGCCCGTCATCCGCCTGGCCTGCGCCGACACCCACGTCACCGAGTGGCTCATGGCCTCCAACAGTGGCCTCGTATCCCTGGGCTGCTTCCTGGTGCTGGTCAGCTCCTACACGCTCATCCTGGTCTCCCTCCGGGGCCGCCTCACCCAGGGGCGCTGGAAGGCGCTCTCCACCTGCGGCTCGCACGTGCTGGTCGTCACCCTCTTCTTTGTGCCCTGCATCTTCATCTACCTGAGGCCCCTCTGCACCTTCCCCTTCGACAAGTACGTCTGTGTCATCTACACCATCTTCTCCCCGGTGATGAACCCCCTCATCTATACCCTGAGGAACAGAGAGGTGAAGGAATCCATGGGGAGGCTGTGGAAGTGCTGCAGGGTCTGCTGAGACCAGCTGGGGTTGGCCCCACACCTGGACCTGCACCTGGAGTTACATCCCTACAGACCGAGGGCTTGGTGACTGATGCCTGCACACTTCAAATGATGTGTGTGTGTATATACATATGTATATATAAATATTAATATTAAAAACCCATGTTGAAAAAAAAATGAGGCTTTCTAAAATATTAAAAATCCACGTTGGAAAAACCAGAACATTCTAAACTGTTTCATTTGTGTGGGATCATAATTTTCAAATAAATAAATAAATCCAGGGCAAGGATTTTCTCCCTCTCTGCCATGCTTTTACTGTGCTGTGACAGCAGATGGCAGAGGAACATGCACTTAGCGTCCCCAAATTCACCCACCAACACTGATGTTCTCAGGTGAAAGCAGAGACAGTGCAGACCTTTTTTGTAGGATTTTCTTCAGGCATACAAGGATGTGAATTCTTTTAACCTTCCAGAACGCAGTCATAATTGTCTCACTGAAATGAATTATTAAAAACATACAAGGGAGAATATATAGAGGAAGGAGAGGGATTTTGGACAAGAACATGGAGTGCCAGGACAAGGGGGAATGGCTTTACACTGACAGAGGGTGGGTTTAGATTGGATATCAGGAGGAAATTCTTCCCTGTGAGGGTGGTGAGGCCCTGGCACAGGTTGCCCAGGGAAGCTGTGGCTGCCCCATCCCTGGAAGTGTTCAAAACCAGGTTGGACGGGGCTTGGAGCAACCTGGGCTGGTGGAAGGTGTCCCTGCCCAGGGCAGGGGGTGGAAGTGAACGATTTTTGTAGTTCCTTCCAACTCAAACCATCAAGGGATTCTATGATCCCATGAAGGAGTGACCCAACCCAGCGTTCTGCCCCGGAAGATGACAACAGTTTTTGGGGAAGAAGATTAAGGAAAAGGCAGTAGAATTTTGTTCTGTGATGTGTTTTTAATAATCAACATTTCCACCTCACACTAATTAAGTTTCTGTGCCTCTTTATCCTTTCTGAGGGCAGCAAGGACATTACCAAATCCATCAGGGATGTAAGTGCAGTGGTTGCCATCAGGAGAACACCAACCAGAATGATTTAGGACCGGATTCATCCCACCTAAATTAGAATCATAGAATTATTTATGCTGGGAAAGCCCTCTAAGACCAGCAGGTCCATCCGTTCCCCCAGCACTGCCCAGGCCACCACTAACCCACCTCTCCAAGTGCCACATCCACAGGGCTTTTAAATCCCTGCTGGAATGGGATTTAATCCAGCTGTGCCAGGGCTGGATAACCCTTTCCACGAAGAAATTTTTCCCAGTATCCAATTCAAATTGCTGCAAAGGAAGTGGGAGGCTTAAATTTCTGTCTTAAATTAGCCCTCGCTCCCACACGAGCAGAAAGAGGAGGAAGATCAGAAGCATCAGTGAGTCACTGATCCTCCTGGTTAAAAGAGATTTCCAAATATCTCCCATCTTTATGCAAATAAGATTTCATCTTAATGGTGAATTCCTATTTAGAATCACAATTGGATCATCACAGAATGGTTTGGGCTAGAAGGGAGCTCTTTTTCTTTAGCATTGGAGAAAAATGCTGAAATATTAAAATTTTCTTTAGTGTTAGAGAGAAATGCTGAAACATTAAAATGTCCTCCAGGTCAATTAGGGTAAACTTCCATTGAGAAAAAAATTTAAATGTATCACTGTGATAATTTCTAAAAATTCCAACAAAGTTTTTATTACACATTTCAAACTGTATATTATAGAAATCCCATGCAATCATACAATTTCCCAACCCTGCTTTAATAAAAAAGCCAAAGGAAAATTCCATATTTTTGGGACATGTTGTCTCAATGCAAGGATGACACTTGGAGTAGCCTGGTCCAGTGGAAGGTGTCCCTCCCCATGGCAGGGGGCTGGAATGAACGAGCTTTAAGGTCCCTTCCAACCCAAACCATTCTATGAAGACAAACAATTTGATGTAATTGATTTTTCTCTCCGGGAAACATCTTGGGATGACTTTAATAAGGCCTCAGTTGGTGCTATTAAAAAGTTGGGGCCTGACAAATTGCGAAGGTGGAACTTTGGCAGTTTGAGTTTGGAAATTGGCTCCACGGCGCATCATTAAAACCCCACGCTCTTTCCCTCCTGGAAATTAGCAACTCTCTGAGCTCACTGTCATCTAGAGGGCAGGGGAAAATGGCCTCAAAGGGGGAAAAAAAAAATAATTCCCTTGAGGACTGGTAGAATGTCTACAATGTTTTTGTTAAATGCCAAGTAAACTGAAGAAATCCCAGTCTGATCAATTTTATTTAAAGACTGTAGGACTGCAGTACAAATGGATATCAGAGAAAAGGGACTGTCTGGGATCACCATAAGCACTCCAAAGTGGAAAACTCAAGGCTTGACAAAGCTGGGTAGTCCCAGAAATGGTCAAAATGGCATTCCTCTGGTTGTGTTACCCTGGGGATGGTCCTGGTGTGGCAGCAGGGGTGGGCAGTAGGGCTAATCCAGAGTATCATCAACTGGGGCACAGCTGGATTCTGCAAAAAGAGATTTTTTTTTTTTCCTCTCTGTTTTGGGGGTATTTGGGGTGTTGTTTTATAATAACTGGTTTTAGAATAGAATATGATGTAAGAAGTGTGACTTTAAACTGTTCATCCTCAGCCAGGGATTCTTTCTCAAGTCCACAGCTCGAAAATTGCACTGTACCAAGTGGCTTTGAATGACTGAGCTATCTGAGTGAAGACACTTTATAAAGAGTTTTCCCTGTGCTGCCCATACCTGCAGCTCATATGGGATGGCAACATTAAAGGGATTTTTACACCACCCAAGTATCTCCAGGCTGCTTTGAGGTATTGCAAGATGAGAAATGCTAGTGAGATTTTTATTTATTTATTTACCCTGAGGCAGAAAGTTTATCCCAAAGACTATCTTGTGTTTCTACTTCTATTGACCCAACTAAAAATACCCCTGAAAACACACTCTGGAGCATTAGACAGAGAGCTGAGAGCCAGCAGCCCAAAAAATAGTCCTGGGTGACTGGCACCTTGATTTTGTGGGTGGTATTGCCCTCTGATGGCTGTTCAATGAAAAGTTGGGTCACAGTCAGTGGGAGTGACACGAAGCCAGTTTAGGACAATGGAAAGGCACAGCCCCCACTCTCCTCACACCTATGGATGGGATTGATCCCTTTGCTGCATTCCTTTCTGGCATCTGGGTATAACACAAAATTATTATCTTCATTCTGTATTGCAAAATTTGATGGGAAGTGTGATGTTTTATGGTCCTTGAGCCATCTGCAGCACACAGAGAAAGATCTGGACCATGTGGATTTATTCCAGACCCTTGGATAACTCCAATTTATAGAATCCCAGAATGGTTTGGGTTGGAAGGGATCTTAAAGATCATTGAGTTCCACCTCCCTGCCACGGGCAGGGACATCTTCCACCAGCCCAGGTTGCTCCAAGCCCTGTCCAACCTGGCCTGGAACACTTCCAGGGATGGGGCAGCCACAGCTCCTCTGGGCAACCTGTGCCAGGAACTCACCCCCCTCACAGGGAAGAACTTCTTCCTAATATGTAATTTAAATCTCTCATCTCTCAGTTTAAAAGTGTTCCCCCTTGTCCCATGCGAGATGCAGAAGCCTTAAATTTGAAAGAGTCACACCCTGCAAACAAGCTTGAAAAATGATTGACAGGCAGTGCCATTGATGTGAACAGGGCAGAAATGACAGGATGGTGTTGCTGGAATAGGAACAGGCCTGTTCCTAGTCCTGGGCATCACATGGGAAGTGATTCTCCCATAAATCAGTGCAGGGATGCTTTCTGGAACCAAAGGGCAATTTGTGTTAGCTCTCCAAAGCGGCGCTGATAATTTTAGTTCCTTCCATTTCCAGCCCCTTTTGGCAACATTCTGAAAAAAAAACCCCATATATGCAATTAAGATAACACCCAAAAAAGCTTCAGAGACACCTGTCCCCAGACACACCTTCTTGTTTATAAATCTCATTACAGAGGAGAGGTGCTCACCCTTGCAGCCCAGCCAGCCCATCTGCCACTGCTCACGGGTGTCTGTGTGAATATTGCCACGCTGCTGAACCTGGACTCGACTCTTCCTTCAGAGGGAAAGGATTTCTCTCACTTATGTAGATATTCCAATCAGATTGTGAAGGAAGAAAAAGGGTAGTTGTGTTTCCTGGGGATACTGAGGATTATCTCTTACCTGTAATTAGTTCTGTGTAGCAGTGAGTATTTCTGTGTGGTTTCTGTGGTATTTCACCTGAATGAGTTCCCCATTTTGAGAACTTGCCTCTTATTTCTGCTGACTAAAATATTCCTTATGTGGTTTAAGCTCTGACTTTGGTCCCTCTCAAGCTTCTGTGAGAACATGAGACCACAGAGGAGCCTGGCTGGGATGGGATATCAGAATCACCTGTTAAATGTCTCTGTACCTATTAAATCTCTTACACCTGAGAACATGGGACAATATTCACACCATTCCCTAATCAAGCTCTAATCTCCAAAAAGGAGGCACTTATTCTGAACTTTGCTTTGTCTCTCTATAGGACTGATATGTAAATCCTTACCATAAACACTGAGTTTCACTCCATGAAGCAATGCAGGATAAATGGGAAGATGCTTTAATGCCAAATTTAGTCTTCTTTGAATGGGAAAAAGAGCAAAAGGGGAAGTCTAGATAGATCCTAAAAGTGCTAATACTGTTATGGAAGCCTAGAGGACAACATGTATAGAAAGGAGGGAAGTTCTTAATTGGATACCAGATTATATATCTTTTTAAATCCCACTGGATAAAACTGAAAAAAACAAATCATAGAACCACAGAATGGTTTGGAGGAAAGGGACCTTAAAGATCCTCTAGTTCCAACCTCCTGCCATGAGAAGGGACATTTTTCTTTTGATTATTAGGAATTTAATTCTTCTGTTTAATTACTCCATTAAAAATAAGTTTTAGGTTCAGCTAGTAAACTAGACACCTCTGGTGACATTATTATCACTAAATCAGAGTGATGAGGTGTCCCCTGAGGCTCCTCTTTTCGGGGCCAAACAACCCCAGCTCTCTCATCCTCTCCTCACACCACTTGTGCTCCAGTCCCTTCCCCAGCCTCTTGCTTTTCTCTGGACCTGAATAATTTATGCTGAAAGGCTTTCTAGGGATCTGTGCCCCACTCCCCTCACTCAGAGAACCTTCAAAGACCACTCACCTTGCCTGGGACTGTGTCCAACCAAGCTGGACACCACAGACAAGGTAACACCAACTTTCAGCTCTTCAGGATGAGATGACAACTTGCAAGAACTAAACATTTTGGATTAATGCCTTTGAAGCTTAATGCCTACATTTTTCCTTTTACACTAAGTATAGGTGGGAAAAATTTAGATTTGGAGTGTGGCAGTGGAAGCCTGGAAATGTTTTTGAACTGCAGTCTTTAGAAGGGGGGTGCAACTTTGACTCAGTTCCAACCTTTTCTCTCTTCCAGGGAAACCTCTGCCTCGTTTCCATAATGAAAGACAAGATGCAGAGGGGCAACCTCTCAACAGTGTCTGAATTCGTCCTCATAGGCCTTTCTGACGCTCCACAGGTCCGTTTTCTGCTCTTTGTGCTGTTTCTGACCATTTACTTGGCCACTGTGGCAGGCAACATCACAATCCTCATAGCTGTCAGCACAGACACCCGCCTGCAGACCCCCATGTACTTCTTCCTCGGCAACTTATCCCTGCTGGACATCCTGTGCCCTACCATCACCGTGCCCAACATGCTGGGGGTCTTGTTGTCTGAGAACAAGGTGATTTCCTTCCAGGGCTGCCTGTTCCAGCTGTTTTCCCTCATTGATGTGGTAGGCACAGAGCTCTTTCTCTTGGCTGTGATGGCCTATGACCGCTACGTGGCCATATGCCACCCCCTGAAGTACCTGAATATCATGAGCACGAAGCTGTGTGCTCACCTGGCCATTGGCACCTGGGTGGCAGGGGTTTTTAACTCCCTCTTGCACACCTCTTTGATTTTTACACTGGTTTTTTGTGACTCTAACCGAGTGGACCAGTATTACTGTGACATTCCTCCCGTGCTGGGCCTCTCCTGCTCTCCCACCTGGAGCAGGGAGCTGGTGATTCTGGCAGTCGCCGGGGTGCTGGGGGGCGGCGCCTTTGTGGCCACTCTGATCTCTTATCTCTTCATCCTCCTGGCCATCCTGTCCATGAACTCCTCCGAGAGCAGGCACAAAGCCTTCTCCACCTGTGGTTCTCACCTGACTGTGGTTTGCCTTTTCTACGGGACCACCATCTGCACGTACGTGCGCCCGTCCTCCACCTACTCCCCTCGGCGGGATCGGATCGTTTCCATGCTCTATGGAATCCTCACCCCCCTGCTGAACCCCATCATCTACGGCCTGAGGAACAAAGAGGTGAGGTGTGCCCTAAGGAGAGTGATCAGGCAGGTGAGAAGTGCTTTAACAGGACAGGAACACCTCGCCCAGTCTGCGGCTGAATAGGAACTGCGGTTTGTGACTGACCTTCTAAAAATTAGATGCTGCAAGCAAAACTCAAATTTTTGGGGGGCTCAAAACTCCTTTTCTGGGCTCCCTTTGCAGTTAGGAGGGAGAACTGTGCACCTCCAGAGGGCCAACTGGATGGCACAGCTTTAGGTTATTGTCACAGGAGAAGAAGACTTCAGCTGGGAATGTTTTTCTCCACTGAGCACAGAGGAAGTTTAGGTGAGAGCACACAGGTGTTGGATGCATGTTTAAGAGCCTGAATGCTGGGAACTGGCACTGTAGGCACACTTGGATATACATCCCTCTGATCTAAAGCAGTTTATAGGGTTGGTGCCTCTTCCTCACCATATGGCTCCTGCATGTCCCTTCTGGGAGACTGGAAGGGAGGAAGGCTCCTTTGCCACCACTTAAGGTCATCATTTAAGGTTGAAAACGGATGAGCAGAAACATGAGAGTGCTGTGCAGTCTCCTCTGCTCACTGTGGATATAAATGTGTGTCTATCAGAGTCAATAAAGTTGGAAAAGCCCTCCAGGATCATCGAGTCCAACCTCTGAGTGGCAGCCACAAGGCTCTGTGATGGGGTGATAAACTCTTACTGCCTGAGACAGACCTTGGGATGTGGCTTGTGCCTGGTGCTAAGGAACCAAAGTGACTTTGTGTTTGTGGTAACAAATTCACATTCTTAATACTGAAACAGGGGAAATAATTGAAGCTCCCTCCATTCTCAGCTCTCAGTCATCTTGGCAGTGGGTTCAAAAAGTCAAGGAGCTTTTCTGCAGGGTGATACACCCTGGATTTTCTAGGGTGCTCTTTCGCTGCATTGTTTGTATCATTGTTATTCTTGTTATTGCTATTATTAAATATATTTCACCACCTTAAGAAATGCATTACGTCCGCCCAACACCACTTACATTTCCAAGTCGAGCATCAGGAAGCTGTGAAGCCCACCCGTGTGTCGTTGTAACACGACACAACTTCCCACAGGGTTCGATGTCCTGACCTGCACCACGGTTAGGATTCGGCTTTCCAAGCACAAATTTTAGTGGAGTGCAAGGTGACCCGAGGGATCTTTCCTACTCCACAGTCCCTGCTCCACAAAAAGTCCAGGATACTTGGAGGTAATAAGGATGCCCAGCCCCACTGGCACACGCTGAGTGCTTCTGCTTTGCCACCTGCACACACCGATTTATCACTGAATTCAGTGCCCCAGAACTGGACAGGAAGAGCAGGAAACAAAAGCAGAACAGAAAAAAAAAAAAAAAAAAAAGCAGAGCAGGAAAAATGTGAGGCTCCACCTTCCTACACTGTCCTTTTAACCCAGTCTGGGGTGTTTTGTCAGAGTTCTGTCTCACCCTGGAGCAGAGCAGCAGCTGCATATGTGGGAGTCAGGGCACCCCTCTGGTGTCTATTCCTTTTGGGTTTGAGGAAAGACCTGCTGTGACCTGTGTTCCTGCTCTGGATTCAATCTTAATCCCCCTAGATCAGAGAAACTGGAGGAAAAAATCAATCCCAGTGTGTTCTTACATATCATTTTCAACCCTGGGGTGCTTCCCTCGTGCAGAATTGTAGATGATTCGAGGTATGTAAGTTATCTATGTCCCTGTGGCTTCATAAAGTGCCATCCCTAATGCCTCCCTTTTTCCTGGAGGCTGGATTCTATGCTGGCACCCTGAACTTTCACCCTGCTTAGCTCAGGGAAAATAATTCCTTTGCAACACAACCATTCCTCCACCCAGTTCAGGGAATTCAGAGTTTAATGTCAGTGCTGCCTGGAATACACCCATTGCTGAGCTCTTTTAGTGCTTAATGATGTCAAGGTCCCCAAGTAACACCTTGGTGACAAGATGCCTCTACCCTGATAAATCCTACAGTGTTTGTGCTTCCATGAGCAGATGGCAGAAACAGAGAGGTCTCCTCCTTGTCTGAGGTGGAAACTGGAGATAAGAATCCTTGATCCATTTTAAAGTGAGATCCCAAATATATTAAATTGTGTTTTATGGATTAGCCACGAAATCTCACTCCTCCCTCTCTCTCTCTCTCCTTGTTGGGTGTATGTTGTTTGCTGGAATCCTCCATTCCCTTTGGAGTGCAGAGGAGAAACACAGGGATTTTTTTGTCTGCAAAAAGAAGTTCTACACATCTGTTCGATGGTCAGAATATATAAATATATATAAAATATATATCCTGTTATATTTGTCTTCCAAGGGTTTCTATTTAGCCTAAGTGGCCACTGCAAAAAGAAACCCAGATTTTCCATTAATAAACTGTTGGCCCATTAATAAACAGTTGCTGCAGTTTATTCCCCACAAACACAGCGAGAAAAAGTTCTTCCAATTCAAATCCTTCCACAAAATGCATTGTTGTGTGCTTTTTTATTTCTTCCAAAGTTATATTTGTAAACGTCCTGCACACATATTATTTCTGATGCTTTGACAAATTTCCCAAACATAAAACTTCAGAGAGAAATCCCTTCAAGATGCCCTTGGAGGAATCTCAATCTGTTTTCCAGGTGCCCTGGAGAGGCTTTGATCACTTATCCCCTGAGCATGGACATCATTCCAGCTTCATAAAGACCTGTGCAGCCTGGGTTTTTTGCCTTTGGCATAATAATTGGCTCTGAAAATAACATGGAGACCTCTGGAAGGGGAGAGAGTAGGTGGATTTCTGATACAATGCTGTAGGGAAAGTGTTGACTGCCTTTAGTCAGTCTCTGTTAACAATTAAATAAACTTGTGCATGGACAAAATCTTCCACCAACCCCTGCTTGATGATGCTGCCCACCTGTAGTTTCCCTGGGATGGAAGAGAACCCTGAAAAATTGAGGAAACTCTGAGGTAAGGTAGGAAAATTAAGGATTTTATTATGAATTTAATGATAAAAAATGCAGCAAAGATGAAGAGAAGAGGAGAAAAAGGACAATATATGTTGAATAACACTTTTACAGGTGAATTCATGCAGATTAAATGGCACAAGGGTCTGGAGTTTCAAGTCTGGATGAAGACTTTAGAGGAATCTAATGTTTATCAACAGGATGAGGAACTGAGGGAAGTTTTCAATTACAATTGTTGGAAATATCTAATCCAGGGTCAATATCTGATCACTGTTCTCCCCTTAATACAGATCCCCAAAAGAGAATATTTTCTGACAAAAGGCAGGCTGCAGACCCATTCCTTGAGTGCATCTCACCTCAGGAGCTGCAGGAGAAGACACATATTAAGAAATTAATAAATTCTCTATTACTTAACTACCAGCAGCTCTGCGTTTCTAAATGCTTTCATTTTGTGGTGAAACCTGGTATTAACTGTAGCCTCAGGGTGTTTGAAATGAAGTAAGAGTTTGAAGTGCAGGAAAATTCGTCGGTGTGAATAAGGTTACAGGGTTGCAACTGTGAGCAGGATATTTGTGAAGCGTTTAATCTGTCAAAAAATGTCCTTGTACAGAGACGGGGCTTGAAACTGGAAGGGAATGGGGTCAAAGGGGAGGTTGTGGCAAACTACTTTCTGTAAGGACTTCAGGAAAAGAAAAAAAAACTTGTAAGATCTGCTGATGCTTCTTCCAGAGATGGAAGGAGCATTTCTGTCATAGCGAGAAAAAAAATCAACAGTTCTTCCAGTTTTTTTTTCTTTTCCATTTAAATTCTGTGCCGGTGCCAGCTTTCTCACGCTGGTATTTACAAAGCGGGAATTGCATCAGGAATTGTTTCACCCTCCGTGTGTCTCTGCAGGAATGGGAGGATGGCTGATGGGAACTGCACTGAGGCGCCCCAGTTCACCCTGGCAGGACTCACCGAACCCCCACAGCTGAAATTCGTCCTCTTTGGGCTCTTCCTGGGCACCCACACACTGACAGTGGTGGGGAACCTGGGCCTGATCGTCCTCATCAGGGTCAGCCCCCAGCTCCACACCCCCAGGTACTTCTCCTGGCACCATCTTAAAACCATCACTCTTTTTGGTTAAGCAGAATTATTTGCTTTATTTTCCCATTTTTGGTAGGCAATTTGACTGAAATTTGTATTTCCAGAGTGTTTTGTTAGCATGAATTCGAATGTGCAATACTAAATGAAAAATACTTTCAAAGCCAAGATAAAATATAAAGTTTTACCAATTCTGAACAAACTCATGTTATATATCTCAATATTTTGGCTGAATCACGAAATGCTGCACTATCTCATTTGTTGGCCACCTGTGGACCCCAGGATAGTCACCATATAACTTCACATCCTTCAACTGAATACACTTTTCTGTATATATAAAGCATTAAACACATTAAATGAGCTGTTTAAATTCATTTTCTGAGTCTTTCCTTAATGTGAGTTTTCTTCTCTAGATCATATTAAAAACCAGAGGTGCCTTTCCCCTTTGCTTAGCTCAGCATAGAACATGAAACAGTGGCCAAGTACAGCACCTGGGGCTTTTTATTTCCTTTTGGACATTTATTTAGAAGTGGATATTCTGAATTCCATCAGATGTCCTATTGCTCAGCCACTCCCTATGTGTGATTCCCCGGGACCACCTCAGCAGGTGGATCCCCGTGTTGTCCTTGGTGTCCCTCGACTGGTTCCAGGTCCCACTGAGGAGCTCACACCACCCCACCACTCCACTGGTGACTTTGGCAGGTGCCAAGAAGTTCTCAAAGAGAAACAAGGTGCTGATGTCCCTTTCCCTGACACAAGGTGAGAAGTTATGAACTCAGGGTGTGGAGAAGTTGTGACAAACTGAAGTGCTCCAGAAGTTCTCACCTCCTTTAACGAGCAGGAATGTTTCCATCTCCTTAGTGCCTGTGAAGTTGTCCCCAGGGGCTTGTTAGGGTGAAGTAGGTCTACCATGAGCTTCCTAAGAGGGTTTCAAGGCCATTAGAGGCTTCTTCAGGATGCCCAGCAGGGCTTGTTAAGCTGAAGACCCTTGGGTGGCTGCTGCCAGGGGAGGTCCTTGTTTTGGGAAGGGTAATTTGTGATGGAAATAGATTTAATGACTTGAGCTGGTGTTGGAGTTTGGGTCTGCTGAGGCTTCCAGTGGGTCATACTGTGATTATTGCCTCCACCTCCTGCTGGATGAGGCCTCTTATTTATAGTTTATTTTTGCCTTCTCACTCATGGGAAGAATGTTTTTTAAAAACTAAAGAGCCCTTTAGGTGTGGTGGGAGTGGGAGTCAGGGTTGGTCCAGGACAAGGTTGGTGTCTGGCTCTGGCCAAACTTCCCCTTTTCCTGTCTCACTTTGCACTGGTAATTTTTCCATTTGTCCTTGCATTTGCCCACTAAAGGTTTCATCTATCCAAGGGGTCACCTTACGCTGTCCCAAAGAGATTTTTCAGGAGATGCAGACATCCCCAGCACACAGCCCACCAGGTCCAAACGTAGTTCTGGGCATAATTCAAGGCTAATTAATAAATTATTGCTCCTGGTAGGTGGCTGGAGGCTCCTGGTCTGGGATGGCACCAAGCAGCAGGAATATCTGATCATCCCTGATTGTTATCGCGACCCCCATTTTCACCTGAAATATCACCAGGCTGTTGCTCTTCAGGTTAAAATTCTAAATAAGGTATTGGAGTCATTTTGAGTCTAACCCTGCTCAGTTTTCAGGATCTATCTGTTATTTAGTTTCACTTTTAGCTTCCACTGCCCATAACACTATTTACTAGTTTAATTTCAGAGAGAGAGACCAATACTTAGACAAACATGGGACTGGTGGCTGTTTCTCAGCTGTAAACAATTCAGGAACACTCCTCTTTTCAGATCCAAATGTAGATGGATGGACAGATGCCCAAGGATGGAAATCAGCTTGTGTGCAACTCCAGATCCTGGATGCCTTTTCAAACAGGCATCTGGATCCACGTTACCAACCTCGAGTTCAGCTGCCAAGCTCTGAGCAGATGTGAGGTTTTGATGCTTCTCCTGTCTTGCAGAGGTGGAAAGGTTGGAACATCAAGTCTAATTCTGCTGGGGTTCACCCCCTCCCACCCACCAGAGCCCTGTGTTCCCAAGATGAACTTTAAGGTCCCTTCCAACCCAAACCATTGGAGGATTCTGTGACCTTCAGCCAGGATAAAGAGCTGGTGCCCCTTTCTGGAGCAAGGTGCTCATCCATAAGTTTCCCTCAAAACCAAGACATGCTCTTTCCTTGTGCCCAATAGCCTGTAACACCAGAAAGAGGGAACTGTGTCAGCAAGCCATGATTTTCTTTGCCAGAGCGGGAAAAATTCAACAGAAAATACTCATCCAGTTTCTGATACTCTTTCTCTGAATGTCTATTTTTGGCTGCTCTCAGAAATTGATACCCCTGGGCCTGTCTCTCACCACAGAGCTCTTCTCATATCCTTAGAAGTGGGACTGCCCTGTTGGAACAGGAGGATGGAAATACAGACAGCACTATTATCCAAATAAATGGAGGGAAAATGTATTTTTATTATGAAATCCTCACATGAATCATCCTCTGGGCATTTACACTTTGCATTTGCCACTGAAAATCAGATGTCCCCTATTATTTGGCTAATCTCATATAACCAGTGAGGGATGGAAAGGAACCGTTTTCATGTATCTGCTCCTAAACACAAAGGATTCCTGAAATTCCTGATGTGCCTTCAAAAAAGAAAGGGTGTGTTTCTGTGGCTGCCCCATCCCTGGAAGTGTCCGAGATCAGGCTGGAGGAAGCTTGGAACAACCTGGGATAGTGGGAGGTGTCCCTGCCCATGGCAGGGGAGTTGGAAAATTATGGTCCCTAAGGTCCTTTCCAAACCACTCTGGGATTCTCTGATCCTATAAATACCAAAATATGCAGGTTAATTCCAGTCCATACTCTCCTTACTGGATCTAAAGATAGTTTACATCACTGACAGTCTTCTCTATTGGACCATTAAGATGTATTTTAATTAATTAACACTCTACAGTCATCTGAGGTCCTTGATTAATACTGGAGAAGTGATTAATACAGGCATGTGCCTGGTCCCTGAAATCATAACTGGATCAGAAAAGACACACAGTCCTCTCCAGAACTCAGATAAGCAACGTCCCCATGAGCCTACACAGAGATGTTTGTGCCCTGGATCCTTCTAGAATCTGAGGGATTATTTCTCTACAGGTCAGGAATTTAAGCTTAGAAAAGCAACTTTTAATTCTTTGAGTGATGAAACCCATACCAAGAATATCAAAGGAAAGAGCAGAGATGTGAATAATGGTCCAAACATGGTAGTTTCCCCCTGTTCTCCTGGATGGGCTTTCCCACATCATTCCCTCAAACCGGAGCACCCATCACATGTGTTATGGTTTAGGCTCTGCCCAGAGTTTGGGAAGGTCCAAACACACCTATCAGTGGCCACTAGAAACCCCTGTGGAGCTTTCCCATCTCTCCATGGACAGTTTGTTGAAATGGGAGAAATAAGCATCACTTCTCCTGGGGTGTTTTGCTTTTTCCCACATACAAGTCCTCAAGTACCTGATATGAACATTTATGTGCCCTCTGCTGCACATGTGAACTAGATGGAAGGAAGGAAAAGGAAAAAAGGAAATGCAAATAAAGCTTGTTAGTTGGAGAATAATATATATTTGTATATAAATATATACAAATACTATTTATGGAACGGTTTGGGTTGGAAGGGACTTCAAAGCCCATCTAGATCCAACTCCCCCAACTAGTCAGTCAATTCACAGTCAATTAATATCAACTCTCCTGTGAAAGAATAAGGATTGTCTCCTATTTTATCAACTAAATTTATGTTAAGGAAAGAGATCAACTGCCTGCTTAATGTAAGCAGCAAAGTAACAAGTTAACTGCTCCAAATCTGTGTATTATATTGGGACTAGAACCAGCATCTTTTAATTTGATATGACCATAATGGCATCACCAAAAGTTCTAATGGCTGCTGGAATTCCATTTTCTAAATTGTCACAGTCACTTTGAGGGGCATTTAAAATTTTTCAATTTTAATTTTATTTTTATTTTTTTTTTCCAAATTTTAAGGACATTTTAAAAGTCTTTGCTTCAAGATAGAAGTGGCCTGGTATCCATGACTCCAGACCACGGGTGGAGAATCCAATTTCCTTCAAGGTCCATCCTCACTTTTAGCACTGTTTTGATGCTTTAAAAAATACAGTTTATGGGTCTTGCTCATGATCTTCAGAGCACACAATTTGTGATACTTCCACGCTGAGAAAACACCAGGAGCACTTTAATTGGCTGTTCTTCTCTTCCCTCGAGAGCTCCGTGGCCTCCTGTGTCCAAAAGGAAGATATAAAACCTGTGACATTCTCCAAAAGAAGCATTTCCTGCATTCAGGAAAAAAAAAAAAACAAACCACAAATATTTCTCTAGCAGGTGAGTCTCCAGATGAGTAAAATTTCCTTCCACTCAAGGAGTTGTGTCTAAGTCCTGCTGGCTGTGCGAATTTTGCATTCACCAAAGGAAAACTGTTGCTGCATCACCATGCAACAAAATAAAGAAGAAATACTAATGTACCTTTAAAAGGTGGGAAATTATTTTTTTAATTATTATTATTTTCATGTCTGAATTTTTATCTGGGCACTGAAATTTCTTGCAGGTCTTCATCAGAGACCACTGACTTTTTAGCAGCTGCTCATGCTTCTGTGACTTAATTTCAGAGCACGATCAAGAGCTGAAAATAAGAAGAAACAGCCACATGTCCATAACCAAGGGATATTTTGGGGGGTTGAAATGCTCTGGTTTTGTTTTTTCACCAGGAATCTCTCAAATTGCCTGTGATGGTGTCAAAACCAGGGGTAATGTAAACACGGTCTTTTGGATGCAAATAAACCTCAATGGAAGTTTTGTGGAACTTGTCACCTCATTCTAGGAATCAGCTGAGGGATCTGTGTCCCGACCTGAGTCACTCCAGGTATTTAACGGAGCAAAAGGGGCATTTCTAGAAAACAATTCAGATTTTAGGATGCACTAAGCCTTCTCCAAGGCTTGCAAAACAAGACCAAAGCTGCCAAAAATGGGATTCAGCTGACTCAGGGGTAACCATCCAAAATTCTGGAATTTATATCGGTCATTCAGACTTCCTCACACCAGCCTTTACAAAGCCAGATGGAGGTGAAATTTGCTGTAACCATGGTCTGGAAACACCTCTGGAATCTAAAATCCTCCTCTCTGAACTCCCAGATTCTGTTGGAACCATTAGGATCCTCTCCTGGATGAGGCATCTTAGATTATAATTATTTTATTTTGGCAGCATAGACACTGCTGGTTTGTCTGTGCCTTTGTCCACATAACATTGATATTTACAGAATTATTCAACTGTGTTAACAGTTCTTTTAATAGATGTCCTTTTGTAATCCTTATTTTTCCTGTACAGGTGAGAAAGATCTATCTGCCCTGCCTAGAAGTTATACTGGCATCAGCAGAAATGTGGGTTAATTTTCTCAAAATTAAAGTTAAATTATGCGTTTTTTCTTGAAATATTAAATTAATAGCCAGAATTCATTTTCTAGCAGACTGAGCCCAAATCAAATTCAATGAATAATTTCAGGTAAAAAAACCCCAAAAGGTGGGGAAAACTGCTTGGAAATCCTAAAAAGTATTTAAGTTTGAGTATTTAAAACCAATGTTCATTACTTGCTTTTCATCAACTGTTTAAATCAGCCTCAGGAAAATAAACCCACAATATATTTGTAGGAAATCCCAGAATGAGATGCAATATTTCATTTTAAACTCAGTGTTATGTGTTTGTTTCAAATTTATTATTTCTTTATTCTAAAAAGAAAAAAAAAATCTGCTTTTGTTTCAGCATTTCAATCAACTTTTCCAGTATTTCATTGTCCTGCTCCTCCAGAAAAGTCATTATTAACTGTGCCTGAACTGCTTCCTCTAATTGTAAATATGTAGCAGCTTTTATACTCAAATAATATGTTTTTTGTCAAGTGATATTGTGCTTATCTGAGTCAACCCAGACATTTTCTGGAGTAAGCAGTCACTTGCAGAAAATAATTCAAATTTTAGGATGCGCCAAGCCTTCTCCAAGAAAGAAGGAAATGGAGTCGCTTCTACATCTCTGGTGTGTGGGTTTATATGTTTGGTTTTCTATACACTATGGCCCAGATCTTATAAAATCCCCCCTGAGCTCCTATTTCACAGATATTAAAGGAATATACAGGAAGGGATTCCACACTTAAAATGTGTCTCTAAAGCTCTCCTAAGCTTTCCTTTCCGTGGGCATCATCCAAACCACTGGTTTCCCTTCTGACCTGGGCAAGGTGCCTGAATTTCCACCGCTTTTTCCTGTGCAGGATGTGATGTGCCCGTGCCTCGACACCCACCGGCACCGAGTCAGCCTCTGACAAACCTTCCGTGCACAAAGCCAAGCACAAGGGAACGAAATGCCTGAAGGAAACTGCACTGCCCTGACTGAGTTCATCCTCCTGGGTTTCACAGACCGGCCTGAGGTGGAGATTCCTTTGTCTGGGCTCTTCCTGCTCATCTACGGCACCACCGTGGCGGGGAACGTCTGCCTCGTGGTGCTCGTCCGGCTCAACGCCCGCCTTCACACCCCCATGTATTATTTCCTGAGCAATTTGTCCTTCCTAGACCTCAGCTGTTGCTCTGCCATCGCTCCCAAGATGCTGGTGAACCTCTTGGCCCGGCACAAAGCCATTTCTTCCCTCGGCTGCGGGATGCAGCTGTTCCTCTTCGCCGCCTGCACCGACGCCGAGTGCCTGGTTCTGGCCGCCACGGCCTACGACCGCTACGTGGCCGTGTGTCACCCTCTCCTCTACCCCGTGGCCATGTCCCACAGGATCTGCACCTCCATGGTGGCCGGGGCGTTCCTCAGCGGGGCTCTGACCTCGCTGGTCCACACGTCCCTCACGTTCTCGCTGCCGTTCTGCGGCTCCGGCCGGATCAACCACTTCTTCTGCGACATCCCAGCCCTGCTGGAGCTCTCCCACTCCGACACGCGCCTCAACCAGCTCCTGCTCGTCGCCCTGTGCGGCCTCATCCAGACCAGCACCTTCCTGAGCATCGCCCTGTCCTACACCTGCATCTCAGCGCCTTGTCCCGCATCCAGGTGACTGACAGCAGGCGCAAAGCCTTCCACACCTGCAGCTCCCACCTGACAGCTGTGGGGCTGTTCTACAGCTCCCTCCTCCTCACCTATCTGGAGCCCAGCTCCAGCCACTCCTCCCTGGACACGGACAAAGCTGTGTCTGCACTTTACACTCTCGTCTTTCCCATGCTGAACCCCCTGATTTACAGCCTGAGGAACAAAGAGGTGAAGAATGCCCTGAGGAGGACACTGGAGAGGAGGGTCTTTTCTCAGGAAATTTCTTAGAGTGTGTTTCTGGTGCAAAACACAATAAAAGCAGCAGCCGTGGGAACCACTGGGCTAAATGGAGCTGAGTTGTCAGGAATATCTACATCTGGGTTTGCTTCCCAGCTCCATTTGGTAATCACTGGGAAAAAGGAGTCAGCTGAGTCAAACAGGAGTCACCTTGTCAAACAGAAGTTCAGGTCAGGTGGATCCCATCCCAGAAGGACCCAGTGGGTGGCATCCCTGGAACCACATGGTCTTTAAGGTCCCTTCCAACCCAAACAATTCCAGGAGTCCATGATCTCTTTCTCCTCGCTGTCCATAAAGGGTCTAATCCTAAATGCAGAAGAAAGTTATATTTTTGCAGATTACAATTACCGAGACAACTCCTCACCCAGACGTTTGGAAGAAAAGTCCAATTAAAACAATTATCACATACGGGTGTGATTGCCTGTATTAAATTTGGAAAGCCAAACGCTTTTGTACAGGGAAACTACTTCCCTTATTCGACAGCCAGTTCTGCTATACCCACTGCAGAGGAAGGAGTCTCTTGTTTGTTTATTTATTTATTTATTTACCTACTTATGTATGTTATCATACTTTTGTGGCTGGACTTGTTCACGTTTCCCCAGGCACCTCCCTGCCTCTTCTGCTCCCCCCAGACATTTTTCATGCTTGTTCTCCTCCCGTGTTCCTGACAGTTTTTCTACTTGCATGTATTTTTCCATCATCCCTTTCTGCCTGCAGACCACAAGCCCTTGTTTCCCTTTCCCACAACCTAATTAGGATTTTATTTCTGCCTAATTGTGTTACGAAATGCTTGGTGGTGGTGATGGGACTGGCACTGTTACAAAACACACACACTGATATCAAGACAGACTTCTGTCTGGATTCAGTACAAACAAGTGTTAATTGTACCCTGGTACAATGTGGGTGTAGTGCTTCTGCTGGGGCTCACAGAATTCCTGACATTTCAGCTCTGGACCCTTTTTTGGTGGATTTTCCACTTGCTGGTGTTTGTAGAAGCCCTTCTAGTTGCCCTTGACTGCTCCTTGTCACTCTACCCTTGAGTTAAACTACAGGTTTCCTAATCCCATCCTTTCCAAGCCCACGGAATGCTCCCGACTGACAGAGGCAGAGTGAGAGGGGATATTTGGAAGGAATTCTTCCCTGTGAGGGAAGTGAGGGTGGTAAGGCCCTGGCATGGGATTTCCAGAGAAGCTGTGGCCACCCCATCCCCAGAGGTGTTCCAGGCCAGGTTGGACAGGGCTTGGAACAACCCGATCTGGCGGAAAGTTGGAATTCTATGATCTTTAAGGTCCCTTCCAACCCAAACCATTCTGGGATCCTATGATTCAATGATAATCAGGACTTCTTTTTACAAAATGGTAGTTTCTCGGGCTAGCAACCTCAGAGGAAGCAAAACCTTTCTCCTCTGGATCCAAACCAACTCCGTACCCCTTCCCTGCCGTGTCCTCCCCCGTTTCCAGCTCCCCGTGCCAAGTGTCCACGGTCCAACCCTGAGATGGCCCAACCGTGTGACTGCGGCTCGGGCTGCTGAGAAACCAGGCTGGGGGGAGCTCTGGGAGATCGCGGAACCATTAAGGTCGGGAAAAAAAAGGTCTGGACTCGTGTCCAAACCTTTAACCCAGCGCTAGGCATGTCCTGAGTGCCACATCCCAGCAGGGAGCGACAGCGCTGCAGCTGTGAGCAGCCCACAGAGACAGAAGGACACGCACCAGCAGGGAATTTATTATAATTACACAGGAAAATGATTGCCATTGCACAGGGAAAGAAATCCGAGAACGATCCGACAGTGCTGCGCCAGTGACGCCGGTACCAATGACGTCATCGCAGCGCGACAGCGATACCCCATCCTGGCAGCGCTGGGGGATGGCACGTAACACCCTGCCGATCCTCGAGTGTCCGTGAGGCGAGAGCAGTGCGGGAGCCGCCCCGCACACCGGCGGAGGCGCCCCGGGAGCGGCGATGGGGGAGGCTCCGCTCCGCGCTGCCGCCACCCCGCGGGACTACAACTCCCAGCGTGCCCCGGGGCGGCGCAGCGCGCTGATTGGCTCAGGGGGCTCGCCTCCGCCCCCAGCGCCCTCTGCCGGCCGAGGGCGGCAGCGCAGCGGGGGCGCCCCCGCGTGGCAGCTCCGCCCGGCCGGGACACACCGGGACAGACCGGGACAAACAGGGACAAACCCGGACAAACTGGGACAGACCGGGACAAACAGGGACAAATAGGGACAAACCGGGACACACCGGGATAAACCGGGACACACCGGGATAAACCGGGACACACCGGCACAAACCCGGACAGACCGGGACAGACCGGGACAGACCGGGACAAACAGGGACAAACCCGGACAAACCGGGACAGACCGGGACACAGCGGGACAAACCCGGACAAACCAGGACACACCGGGACAGACCGGGACAAACAGGGACAGACCAGGACACACCGGGATACACCGGGATAAACCCGCACTCCCCGGCATGGAAGTGCCGCTGGGATCGGTTCTGCCACGGGACAGAAGATTGGAGCGGGTTGTGACGCTGCTTCGGGAAGCAGAGCAGATGAGTGTGGAGACCCACAGAGCGGGAAGGACTGCTAGGAAAAGGAGTTTTCCCGTGACAGGATCGGGGTGGTGTGTGAGCTGTGCCCGTGCAATGGCACTGGAAGGCACCACTGGCAGCTTTGTTGTCCTTACCCAAAATTCCATTAAGCTTCTGCGTTCGGGGTTGGAATGGGAGGAGGAGTGCTGGGAGTTGTGACCAGCTTCCCAGTGCTCTAATTCTTGACTCTAAGGCTGGTGCTGGAACGAGATGGGAACGTTAACAGAGTTTCAGGAATCCTCCTAGAGAGAGCTGTAAAGGACAGCATTCTTCCCAAGGCAACTGGACTGAAATTAGAGCTGAAATTAAAGCTAATTAACTTTCCTTCGTCTCCTTATTTCTGTTATAACACGAGTTTTCAAAGGGGAGAAAAAAAGTGGGGTTTAAAACTTGGCAAATGAATCGTGACTTAGTTAATTTGGTTATTGTAGAAATCAGGCAAAGCTCATTGCCTGAGAATGAATTGTTATCTCAATCTCAGTAAAGAAGATGAGTAAAAGTCATGTGCTGGTCGGGAAGAGATTCTTCCCTGCTTCCCAGTTGCTAATCCAATCCTCAGGGTTTGGATGCTTTCTTGGGTGCTGTTGCTCAATCCTGATCCTCCCACCTGACAGAAAAGCAGGAACTCTCTGGAACAGAGAGATGGGGCTGGCTGTGGCTGAGGGTGATATGGGCAAAGGGGTAGAACTGTCTCCTCCCAATTGCTTCTGGAAAAAGCCACTTAAGGCCCTGGATCAAGAAGAGAAAGTTTCCAGTGGCTCTAAAGAAATGGTGGTGTCCCTTTCTCTTCCTATTCCTCATCCTCTCCGTGCACTGGTGGTCCTTATGCTGGATGTGGCTGTGGAAACACAGATTCTCAGTCCCCTTCCTCCATTTTTCCCCCAGTCTCTGCAATTCTCAGCTGCTTCCCACCTTGCCATCCTTGTTATTCTGGGTCTCTGTGGCCGTGGTGTGACTGGAGGGGCAGTTTAGGTTGAAGTGGTTTGGGAAGTACTCTTTGCTGTGGATTGAGCTGCTTTCCTGGCCTCTGAAATACAGCAAGAGGGTATTGAACCCTCCCATTCCCACCTGAGGAACTCTGTGATGGCACAGCCTTGCAAGGAGGGCTGACCTGGTGATGCAAAGGACAAGGGTTTCCAGTAGAAAACTTTGGAAGTGGATCTTCTTTCCTTTCCTTTCCTAGGCTGGCAGAGATGGCCCCGAAGTTCAAGATGAACTTCACTGTTCCTCTTGAAGTTTACGGGTAGGGAGGTAGAGCCTGGTGACTCCAGTGAACATGGGAGTAAACACAGGCAGGGAAAAAGGTTGGAATTGCCCTTTTCAGGCACTGCCCACTGCTAGTTGAACCTGGCTGAGGCAGGGATGCAGGGATGCCTAAAAATTCCAAGCAAAGGCTGGTAGCTTTTTTTGTGTGATCATGCTGAGCCCGCTGGTCTCTGCTGAACAAAATTTCCTGGATTAAGTAACAATGCTGCAATTCTGGCTTCTTTTTTCTTCAGAAGAAACTCTTGTTTTACTTGGTGACCTCAGAAATGCCCACGTGGTTTCTCCAGGGAGCCACTCCCTCCCCCAGGCTGTTGTTTTAGCTGATGTCAGCCTGTTGCTCAACCTGCACCTCCTGACTGCAGAAATGCTTTGTCAGAGGACCCTTTTTGGGCCTGACTGAACATCCTCACTGCTCCCAGGGTTCCTGGCACCTCAGCCCAATCCTGGCAGCTCACCCTTTGCCCTCGAGTCGCTGTCTGAGGAGTGCCTGGCTGAGCTCCTCCGTGTGTCTCATGACTCTGGAGCTTTTAGATCCGTCCACTGGCCAAGCCAGCCCTAGAAACTGGCCAAAAAGGCTGTCTTCTGCCAGTCTCTCCCTGCAGAGACCCTGGTGAACAATCTAAGGTTGGCTGGAGACGGGGAAAGGAGACAAACGAGGCATGTGGGGGAGGAATTCAGCCTCCCCTTTTCGGTAGCCTGGAGCCGTGGGAATGTTTTAGCTGCAAGGTGCAGCTTTACACTGAACCTGCTGCTCCCCTGAGGCTTGTGTCCCTTCACAGTGGCTTTCAGAAGGAGCCAGGAGCACCAAACACAAAGCAAGGAAGGGCCTGGCCTGTGCTCAACAAGTGTGGAGCGGAAATCTTGGTTATTTTACTTGTCGGACTGGAAAGTTCCTGATTTGAGTAGTTTCAGTCTTGGTCATCACTGACTATTTAGACAGGTTTTGGGCAGTGTGACCATGCATGACTGAGCAAGCTACTCATAGAGCAACTGGGTGGAAGAACTGATTCCTTAGACCAGGCAGAGCATTCCTCTGGCTGCCTTAAACCTGAAATTAAGGTGGCTGCTGTCCAAGGGCAGTCTGAGAGCTTTGCTGCCACACAAAACCGATCATTTCAGTGGGAGCATCCTCCCAGCATTCTGACCACAACCCCAGGGCAGCAGGACCTGGTGGCCAAGGTTTAAGAGCTGGTGGTCTGCCTGGAGTTAATGGTTCTGCCAGATGTGATTGCTGAGGAGTCCACATGTTCCTGTGGCTGCCCTTCCCTGTTATCTCCCTGCCCTGATGGAGCAGGGGGCCTGCTCTATCACCGTTTTATTGGCTGCTGGAATGCTGATATCTGTGGGCTTGGCCCAACATCTGCAAAGTTAAAGACAACGACTTAATCCAGCCTATTTATTACTATCATGGTCAGGCCTTGCCCTAACAGAGACTTGTTTTTCCCTGTTCTGTTTCTCTCTTCTAATTTTATCGCTTTTTTTTTGTCCCCCCACAACTGCTGGTGGAGTAAGTTTGAAAAGGGAGAATCCAGTTCTTCCCAGTTTGATCAGCAGGCAGGCAAGGCACCAGTGGATCTGTTCCCCACCAAGCTGCTGTTGGCTCGTGGAAGGAGCTGTGTCCAGCTCATCCAGAGCTGACTTTTCAGGGACAATACTCCACTTTTCAAAACCATCTGGATGCTCCCCAGGTCACACACGTAGGAGCAGGTCTAACTCAAGCCCCTTGAACTGCTTTTAAACATTTTTACCTCGATGCCAAGGTCTGGGATGCGGCTTAGCAGGAAATTGCACCCAGCAGGGAAGCTGTGGAGTTGTGGTACCATCTCAGCTGCATGAACCACACGGGTGTTTTCAGTGTCAGCTTTTCCCTCCCTGCTTTCTTACCTCTTGTAGACAACATCCCTCCCATTCTCTTAAGCCACTACATCGATTTAATCTCTTCACTTCCTCTAAAAAAGCCGTGAAATGAGTTCCTGGAGAGACTTGCTGAGCAGCAGCAGCAGTTTAGGGCTGCCCCCCCCCGCCCATCCTGCCTGACGGAGATCACGCCATGGGCCACTGCTTGTTCTCTGTGGTGCTTTATCGGGCTGCTGCATGTTCTTTCAGCCGGTTTTTAACTGCCAGTTCCCTGTAAAAGCTTGTTTCTTCTCATCACGCTTGAAGGCATTTGCCTGCCAGCCCCTTTTTTTGGGTGGCTGGGTAGAAAAGCAGCCACCACCTTCTCTGGAAGGCCCTGCAGTGTCTGTTCGAGGTGCTACACAAACTGTGCCCAGGGAACATCCTCACAAAGTTAACTGAGGCATGAGGGGCAAACTGTGCTCTGAAATAAAGAATCAGTGTCTCTGTGGAGGGTAACAAATCCAGTTTTTGTGGACAACAAGGTGGCAGCACGAGGGACAGGGAGGACAGGCACCTCTTGTTGATTCCCAGATGAAACCTCGTCTTTAAAAAACAAGGTTTTGCCTGGGTATCCTACTCAGAATGAAAGCTGCCTGATCATTCATGAGGGCTTGGATACTCACCAGTGTTTTCCAGGGGAATTCATGGCAGGAAGGAGGTGATCTTTTGGTGTATTGAGAAATTTCCCTGCAGCTGTTGACTTTAGATGGGTGGTTCTATTTGCAATTTTTTTTTTCCAGCTTTACAGTATTTGAAGAAAAAGTTAAATAGACCAGAAATAGGGAACAGTAATGATACCCACCCCCTTGTTTTTGACACTTTGTAAATCTGGGAGGGGAAATGAAGTGGATGGCACTGCAGGAGGACCACGACAGTGTAGCAAATGTTGTTGATTGTGGCCTGTGGTGGAATGTCAACATCAAATTATTGTGGCTTTCGCAGCTTGGAAAAATCGGTTGTGGAAGCTTCAGTATGTGCAGCTGGTGCACAGGACGCCTTTGGAATCAAAACTGGAGCTTTTCTGTTACAGACATTGAAGTTGGTGTTGAAAGGAGTTTAAAAGGGGCTGATACATGCAAGTTAATTCACCACATTCTGCTTCTGGCCATGCTGGGCTGACAGAATTATCATGTTATTGACAATGTTTTTCCTCGCTCTATTGACTCTTAAGTGTATTTTTAGAGGCTTGTAAAAATAAATAAATAATAAAATAAATAAATAAATAAAATAAATAAAAACCAAAATCAAGGATAGCGTGGACAAACTAGAGAATTGTTATCAATGCAGTTTATTCAGACTGTGTGCAAAAACGTTCAAGAGAAAGAAAAAACTGTAACACAGTTTAGAAAACGTTTGTCTGTTTAAAACAGAGTTTGCATTACTTGTTTCCAAAATCCTTTAGTCTGTCTTTGGGGACTTTTTTTCCCTGAATCAGAATAGCCTCTTGTTCAGTCTCCAAAGCAAATTTCCCAGCATAACTTCAAATATCCTTTGTTTTTCTGTCTTTGAGTGCGTTTCCAGGAACCAGCACTTCTGTGTCTGCCGGTCATTTGCATTCTGTGCTGGAAGCACCCAGTGAAAACCCAGTGAAATCCTGGCTTTCCCAGCGGAGAAATTTGGGCACCCAAAAGAAACAACCGAAAAACTCCCACCACGTGCTGCCCAAGGAGCTACAGAAGGAGTTTTCAGTTAATCTCACAGAGCAAATGGAGCCCAGATGTTTTCAGCAAACAGCTTTCAAAACTCGCAGTTGAGATCAGCGTCAAATTTCCCTGGCACATGATCAACCTTGGAGCCAAGTTTAGAGTTGCTTTTGTGTTTACAGAAAGGCTGGGAGCTGAATGACACTGAAATTCGGGGGTGGAATGGAGGTTCTCTATAACAAATATTTGACTGGATGCAGTTTATCTTATTTACAGGACTTTGAGCTTTGGGGAAAAAAAAAACCCAACCACCAGGTTACTGTATTTTTGTTGATTTAATATTTGAGGCATACTCAACACTTTCTTGTTCACTGGATTTAGGGCAGTTGTTGATTTTTAACTGAGATCTGTTATTAATCTGTAATTAAACCAGCACGGCAAAATCAAGCATTTTAAAGCTACGGGTGAACCATTTCTACAAATGATACAAGAAATTTTAGACACTCCTGAGCATTCTGGCTCTCTCTGATCACACCAAGGCAGCCCTCTTGTTGAAGGTCTAACCATGACATGCCAAATGTTTTGCTCAGGGACTGTAGCAGCAAAAATCTGGCTCAGAATTTACTTTGGGCAAATATTATCCAGTATTTGCTTAGAAGTCCTGTTTTCAACCCCCAGGAAGGTCACTGTGGTCATTTGCAAAGGTCATGCACCAGAAAAGCACAGGTAGAGTAGAATAATGATACCAAAGTGGATGTAGGAGTCATGGAAACTTTCCCTCCAGATATATCTCGATCTCTGACTTGATGACCTTTTGTATGGAGAAGCCCTCATTATTTTTGCACACCTGAAGCTCAGCATTACTGTCCCTAAACTGGCTGATTTTAGGGTCTGTGCTCTGTGTACAAGCTGTAAACAAGAAGAGCTTGCTCCATTGTTCTTGGTGGGATATTATCCAAGGAAAAACAGAGATTGTCTTCAACAGTCTGAAGCTTGTGTAGGCAGACAATACAATGATTCTGCCTCTGGGCAGGCTGAATATGCCTCTACTTCAGATCAGCAAAGCAGCTGAGAGGGACGTGAATTCAAAATCCACGCAGGAGGGTGGGAGAGGCCCTGGGCCTGTCTTTGGAAATCCCCAGGTTCTCAGTTATTTTCACTTCCAGGTTGCTCCAACTGCTGTCCAACCTCGCCTTGAACACTTCCAGGGATGGGGCAGCCACAGCTGCTTTGGGCAACCTGTGCCAGGGCCTGCCCACCCTCCCAGGGAAGGATTTCCTCCTAAATATGAATGCTTGATGGGAAGTCCAGCCTAATAAAGTGATGCTTTTAGCAGGCATCTTCCCAAGAATGCTTGTAAAGTTCTTTAGGGAGAAATTCTTTACTATTTAGGAAGAAATTCTTGGCTGTGAGAGTGGTGGGGCCCTGGCACAGGTTGCCCAGAGAAGCTGTGGCTGCCCCTGGATCCCTGGAAGTGTCCAAGGCCAGGTTGGAGCACCCTGGGCTGGTGGAAGGTGTCTCTGTTCATGCCAGGGGGTAAAACGAAACAAACCTTAAGATCCTGTCCAAACCAAACCATCCCAGATTTTTATGATAAAATGCACCTTCAGGAAGAACAGCACAATTTAAAAGAAGGCTCAAACCAAACCATGAGGAAAGGGTGTGAAGTAAAGTTGAAATTAAACCACGAGTTTTGAGATAGGGAAGATGTGGGCACAGCTGAGCATAATCTCACGTAACAGCGGAGTTCTGACCTCTTCATCCTGGTCACCAAGGCATGACACACGGCTGTGCAGCCCCGTGTTTCCTCTCCTGCCCACGTAAATCTGCTGTCACCCAACACAACGTGCATTGTGCAACTCTCCTCTCGGTGGATCCAGGGAGCAGAATCTGGGACTTCCCCAATCTCACTGACGCTTTAATCACGGGTGGCACAGAACGTCCGAACTGCGGAGGAAACATCGCTGTTATAAACTTTGTAATCAGAAAGGTCTGTTTGATGTTCCTGCGAGCCGAGAAACACTCTGGTGTGAACACAGTCATACAAGTCTGCCCAGCAGCTACGACTTTTTTGTTGTTGTTGTTGTCGTTTTTTTACATAAGCGTTAGTGTGGGAGGAGAGCAGGAGATTTCAAGTGTACCTGGCAGCCCGAAGCGATTGGTATGACCCACGTTATCTTATAGATCTTAATTACTTCTGATGTTTAACCGACAGAAAACGGTGAAACAAAGGAGGGCAGAGGCTCCTTGTTCCCTCCAGGCTGTTCGGAACTGCCTGGAAAAGTGCCGTAGAAAGAACTGCTTAGAGGAAAAATTATCTAACCTGAGTTCACAGGCTCAGTAGGTGGAGGAAATACTATTTAATCTGAATTTACAGGCTCAGTACGTAGAAGGAAATATTTGAGTTTACAGGCACAGGAAGTAGAACTACATTATCTGAGTTTACAGGCCCAGTAAGTTAAATTTATGATGGATTTCAGCGTGAACACTGCCTTGGTAAAAGCCAGGATTGAACGCTGGCTTGGTAAAAGCCTAGATTTTAGGAGTTCAATTTCAAAAGATGGTCTCGGTTTAAGCAGGACGTTTCTAGCCCTCGATGTTGCACTTGTAATCAGCTTAAAACTATAGAAAGCGGAAAGTAAAATAATCCAGGGGTGACTGAAAATAAATGAGTGAACTGAATGACCAAAGAACCCGGTGATTATTGAAAACAAACGATGGCACTGAGCGACTGGGGTAGCACTAACAGCAGCTGAAATAACCATCCTGTAACCGGAGGGCTCAGGTTTTTTAACGTTCGCCCTTTGATTTCTCATTTTTCTGGACTTAGACTGTATTTCAGGAAGGCGGTGGGGACGTGTTTCGGGGTGCGGGGCAGGTCTGGCTCCGCGATCCCGCAGGCCTTTCCCGGCGGGACCAGCTCCATCATGGCGGGGGGCGCTTCGGGAAGGGGCGCGCGGCGGCCCCGCCCCCTCGGTGGGCGTGGCCTGGGCGGGTGCTGAGTCACGCTGGGCCAGCAGAAGCGCGGCACGGAAGCCCCGCCCCCTCGGTGGGCGTGCCCGGCGCGCGGCGCTACAAAAAGGGCGCCGCGGGGCAGGCGGCCCTCAGAGCGCGTCGGCGGCGGAGCGGAGCGGGTTCCTGCGTCAACAGTGCTTGGACGGAACCGGCCGCGCTCGGGCCCGCCGCGCCCCCTCCCACACGCGTACCACACCGCCGCCCACACAGCACCGCCGCACCCACCGGAGCATCCAGCCATGGCAGCGCCCCCCTCTCAGGTGCGCCAGAACTACCACCAGGACTGCGAGGCCGCCGTCAACCGCCAGATCAACCTGGAGCTCTACGCGTCCTACGTGTACCTCAGCATGGTGAGGGACGGGATGGGGGGGGCGAGGGGTAGAGGGGCCTGGCGCGGGCCTGGCGCGGCGGGGGCTTCGCGGGTGCCGGGCGGTGCCTGCGGGCGCAGCTCCTCCTCTTCCTCCTCCTTCCCCAGCGCCTGCGGGCCCTTGCGGGCCGTGCCCTGTGTGTAGGTGAGGCCCTTTATCTCGGTGCTGGCGGGCCCCGTTATCAGCCCAGCTCGGCGCCTCCCTTGGGCTCTGCCCTTGGGGCTGGGCCGGATAGCAGGGCCTGCCCAGCGAGGCGCTTGGCTCCTTTCCCGCGGGCGTGCTCGGCTCCCGGGCACGGCTTTCCTTTCCTCCGTGAATCTGGGAGGGATCCGCGGTTTCCTTGGCCCCGTGTTTACTTGCCTCGCTGTTTTGTTCTTGCGTTTGGTGGGTGACAGTGGCACACAAAGCACCGGTGTCTTGCTTTGAACGTCCAGTCTGCTGGTTTAGGAGCAGAGAGTTCTGCAGCAGTTCGGTAAATAACTGGCGGTTGATATGAAACTTTCCGCTGAATCCTGCTGATGGCCCTGAATGAGGAACAAACAAACTGATTCTAATTGCTGTTAGAGGTGTTTTTTTTTTTGGCTTTCAAAAAAGTATTCACTGTTGACCCGATATTTCAGTTCCGTTTATCTTTTAAATGCGATACTGATTTTTTTTTCCCCCCCAAAAGTAGCAAGTGTACTGTGTAGTCTAATCCCCGAAAAGCCTAGGGAGGCATGGGAGCTCTATTGCAGAAGTGCCTGGAAGTTAATGGCCACCCTTAGCTGGTGTTGCAGGTGATAACCCTGACTTGTGATCGTTGTAAACAAGCTCGAACAAAGGGAAGATTTCTCTATGAACAAGGTTTTTTAAGGCTGCAGTTTAAGGCATTTGAGTGGTGATCAGAGCAGGTATCTGTGGGGTATCAGAGTGATTTTTTTTTTTTTTTTATCTTCAGAGATAACCCAAGGGCACAACTACCATTATTTGTGTCCTTGGTAGGGATACAGGTTAAAATTTAATCCTAGTTGGAAATATAGTAAGGGGAGGGTTGCTCCACACTGCCTTGCTGTCTGTTGGCCTCGGCTTGGACTTGTGCCATCCTGAGGCAGGGCTGAGGCACATCTGAAGCCCCATTTTGGGTTTGGATTGGGGTTCTGAGCCTGTGAATCCTTATTTTTCAGTCCTACTATTTTGACCGGGACGATGTGGCTCTGAAAAACTTTGCCAAGTACTTCCTGCATCAGTCCCACGAGGAGCGAGAGCACGCGGAGAAGCTGATGAAGCTGCAGAACCAGAGGGGAGGGCGCATCTTCCTGCAGGACATCAAGGTGAGGAGCAGGCCCTCCTGGCCCACAGCTGCGTTTGGGGGCTGGGAGGAGGTGGGTTTCCCTCTGGGTCCTCTCCCAGAAGGAGCAGCAGCCGACGCTGGAGGAGCAGAGTCATTTGAGATGTGTAGTAATTTGATAATTTGTGCTGATTGGCAAAGAAAAAGTACTTTTTGTTTGTAAGAAGAGGGTAATGGTTTGCTGTGACAGAACAAGAAGGCATCTGGTTCATCACCATTAAATTTAAAAGCAGAAGTGCTCTGTGCACTGTTTTGAGAAGTGTGAGCGGGGTGTTGCATTCAGTTCTGTTCTGAGAGTGCACATCAAATGTTTGATGTTACCCAAAATGCCTGAACTTGGTCCAAAGAAGCTTTGAGGGTGGTCTAAAGGCTTTGCTCCCTGCTGGTCTGTGGGTACTCAGAGAAAACATGGGCTGTGCTTTCCCCTGGCAGAAGCCAGACCGTGATGACTGGGAGAATGGCCTGACTGCAATGGAGTGTGCCCTGCACCTGGAGAAGAACGTGAACCAATCACTGCTAGAACTGCACAAATTGGCAACCGAGAAGAACGACCCACACGTAAGTGGAGGCTGAGCCTGAGAGTGTGGCTGTTGGAGGAGGGGGCTTGGATGTGTCTAATTGTGTGGGTTTAGGGCTGAGCTGTGTGCCCTCGATGTTAATAAAGGTGAGAAAAGGTGAACCAGGGGTGCAGCCCTCCAGAGGGAAGGGCCCAGGTGTCAGCCTGTCCGTCAGCCCTTTGCTGAGGTTATTGCTGTCCTCCTTTTATGGTAGCTGGAACTTGCTTTATTTCCTCTGAAGTGTATTAAGCTTTATGGAGACTTGTTTCTGAGGTGGTGGAGTTCTATCTTACGAGGCTTTTTTGCCACAAACTTCTGGTGTCACTTCTGAATGTTAAAGGCCCTGATACTTGATGACAGTGTCTGAAAACACAGGGCTCTTGACAGGTGAAAGTTTTAGGCAAGGCTGGATTGAGGCTGTTTAGTATCTGGAAGAGATTAATGTGTGTGGATCCACATACTCTTGGGAGTGTCATGTGTAAGGTGGAGGGACTGTTTAAAACAAAACAATAAAACTGGCCTGTCTTAGAGGTGTAAATCCTCACAGTTGTGAGTTTGCTGTGTAGTGGGGGAGTGAAAATCTGTTCAGAGACTTGGCTAATGCTTCCTATAGTGGGGAAGAGGAGAGGCTTCCTGAGCTCTGCAGGGTTCTGGAGCCAGTGTGCCTGTCTCAGCCCTGCCTCACTTTGATCTCCTTCTGGCTTTGCTGAGGCAAAACTTAAAAGCTGTTTCATCTCAGCTTGCAAGTTGTCATGCTGTACCCTCTCGTTTCTGGGCCTGAATTTAAACTCTCCTCTCCCTTGCAGTTGTGTGACTTCATTGAGACTCATTACCTGGATGAGCAGGTGAAAGCCATCAAGGAGCTTGGTGACCACGTGACCAACCTGCGGAAGATGGGGGCACCGAAATACGGCATGGCCGAGTACCTCTTCGACAAGCACACCCTCGGGGAAAGTGACAATAACAGCTGAAGGCTGGCCCAGAGCCACGCTGTGGGTTTCAGTGGGACTACTACTTACTGTCCAGCCGTGCATGCAGCTTCAGCTACCTAGAGAAACAGTTCCATTCTCTGTACCAAATATCACCCCCCCTCTCTCTTGTGTTTTATGTACTGCCCTCCAGCCAATAAAGTGACTTGGTTCCAGCTGGCTTTTCCTGTTTAGTTTTGAGGGAGAGGAGGCAGCTGTAGTGGAGGGGTGTGGGAGGTAAATTTTGTCATGTGGTGTGGGAGTCTTGCAGCTGGCGCTGAAGGCAGAAGTAGAACTTACATGGTTTCCCTAAATTCCCGTTGCATGGGAACTAAAATGAGGAAATGAAGCGATGGTCCTGGGCTTGAGCCTTGCTTTTATTTTCTGAGGGTGGGCAGTAGAACTCGGCAGAGTGTGGTGTCTGCTACCATCCACATTTCTCTGAGCACTCAAATCCGTGGCAGGGGTGATAGAGAAATTCAGAAAGAAGCAATATGGGGGCAGGTACTGCGTGTAGACACTTACCCTGCCTTACTCCAGTACTTTCCTTGTACTGGAAAAGAGCCAGACAGCACTGGAGGAAGCACTGTGGGTCTGCATCGCTAATAGTGTGACTCGCCTCAGTCCCTTACTTTCCCTGGAGTAGTGCAAGTCCTGCCTGAGACTTGTAAGCTCAAGTTCTACTTCTTGCTGTGAGGAGGGGAGTAAGTATCCATTTTAACTAAGCTCCTGTTCTGGGCTACACCTGGCTGGTGCCTGCTGAGATACCAGCAATACTTAACACTCATTGGGGTCCGGCTAAAACTTGGGGTCTTGGTGGTTGTGTTGTTACAGCAGAAGGCGAGCCTGCTTACGGTACCGACACCAGGAGCAGTGTCCTTAGCGCTGGTTGGAGCCCAGGCCGGGCTCTGGCTGCATGTCCAGCACTGCCCTTCTGTTCAGGTGAGCGCCAGGTGTGAGGACAAGGAGCGTATCCCATGGAACCTCTTCTCCTTTAGCTGTACTGGTCCACCTGCTCCTCCCCTGGGCTCTCACTGGCCTCCATGATCACCTCCATCAGCCCCACGAAGTCGCCCTCGGCCAGGGAGATCCCGGAGTCATTGGGGGATGGACTCTCTGCTCTTCTTGGCTCTTTTGTAGGGGGTGGGTTGGTGCTTCCATTCCCAGTGTCTCTCGTGTTCCTGGAAACCTCTGGATGCTGGTCTGGAGCGCTGGCTGCGTCTTCCAAGCTCAGGCTGCGAGCGTCGGGGCCGAGGTTCCCCTTGTGGGATCTCTCCAGGGCTGGAGAGGTCACAGGAGTGAAGGAGAAGCAGAGGGAGGTGCTTCCCCCCGGGACTTTGTTACCGGGGGTGTGAAAGGCACCAGAATGCTCTGAGCTGGGAGGAGCTGATGCCGCGTTCTCCAGGGTCAGCCAGGGTGGGTGCGAAGCTTTCAAGCTCTTCAGGCTCTTGTAGCTGCCCTGCTTCTCCTGGTCAGGGGACTCTGCCAGAAAAGGGAATTTGGGGCTGTCAGATGCCGTGGACTGTGCTCCTGGGCTTCCTGTGATGGCAGCTTCTCTGGAGCTGTTCTTTTCCTCCTCCACTGTCACAGCTGTGGAGTCGGGCCCTTTGCCCCGATCCGTTGGCCAGACGAAGGTTTCCTTTGCAGTGGAGCCCAGGGAGCTCTGGCTCTTGTAGACATCACTGGCCCTGGAAGGGGAGGCGTTGACAATGACATCCCTCAGGGAAGTGGAGCAGGCAGCGATGCTGGAGAGAGCAGGTGGTTTCTTCCGGCCTTGGCGTCTGGAAGGGAAAATCATGGGGATGGAGCTGATGGGTGTCTGGGGAGCGCTGTAGAAACCGGGTCTCTCATAGAAAGGGGTTGACATGAAGGCATCCAACTCCCTGAGTTTCCCATCTTCGCCGTCCCACTGCTCCTGGGAGTCTCCCTTTGGCTGATGGATGCCACAAGGACTTCCTGACTTCCCCATGTCCTGGTAGGTGTAGTGGGAGAAGGGCGACGTGGGCTCTCCTCGCCTGCGCAGCAGGTTCATCCGGGAGGAGGACCTGGAGAAGTTTGGTGACTGGACGCCCAGGAGGCGTCCCAGGTGTCCCAGTAACGGGGTGGAGTGGTTGGCTTCCTCGTTCTCCTTGATCTGCTCCAGGGGCTGGAACTCCATCTCTTCTTTCTGCATGCTGGGAAAGGCAAAGCAGGGCTGTTAAGGCAACCACAAAGGGAGGGGGTTTGTGTTGCCACTGCTGCCAGTGGCAGACCTCTCCCTGTACTGCCATTAGAGGTGTTAGCCCCACCAAAGCAGGGATGATCACAGCACAGGTGAGTGGGGGAAAGAGGCCAGAGTCATCCTTTTCCATGGAGGATGCTGGCTCTTGTCTTTGCATGAGCCTAAAGGGATCTTAGAACGAGGTTTCACAGACTATGGAGAAAGATATTACTACCCACTCTTGCTCCTCAGGTGTAATATCCTACTGAAGACCTAATCCAGGTGTAACTGTGGACTGCTGTGACACCCTGGACTGACCTGATATCAAAAGTGGAGCCGAGGAACGATGGGCGCTTGTACTCGGCGGTGGCTGCTGTGTAGGGTGGCTGGGGATCAGGCTCATTCCAGTAGAGGTCCTTCTCCAGGATGGGTAAATCCTGGTGCATCTCATCCACTGCCATGAGGGAGACCTGCAGGAGACAGCGGGAATGTCATCCAAGGTGAGCAGCCTGTTACCTGTGGATGGAGGAATGCAGGGCAGGGGGAAGCAGTGTAGCACGGAAATGGGGCAAGTGGCTGAGGTTGCTGTGGTTTCCTGTCACTTGGGTTGTTTCTCACAGAATCACAGAACGAGAGAATCAACTCTGAGATCATCAAGTCTAACCCTTGATCCAACCCTGCCGTGGGCAGGGCCCAAAGCCCCACATTCCTTAGTGTGGAGAACAGGGGGGTCTTCCTGGCACGGGTCTTGCCCCACACCCTTCCTGGAGCCCTGGCTGTCCCCATAACTGCGGAGGGACTGTCTCTCCATCCCCTCACAGGCAGGGAGGTGGGGGCAGAGGTTTTTGCAGGAGAACTTGGTGACTGCACTGACAAGGGTGGGAGGATCTTCCTCCCTTTACCTGCAGGTTCCTGTCGATGAGCCAGTTGGCCTCAAAGTCATCATCGTCCTCCCCAAAAGGGTTGATGAGTTGCTCGGCCACCTGCACGTGGAGAGCACAGAGCAAAGGTCACCGTGGTCATACCTGCCCCTTTCCCTGCAGGGAGGAGCCCTGTGGGGCAGGGACAAGCGTGATGTCCCTCGAATTCCTAGAAAGGCTGCTCCTCCCAAAAAGGGGAGGGTTAAAAGCGGAGGCTTGCCAGTGGCTGGGAGACGTTGGCACACACAGTAACAGCCCCTCCTGCAGCCTTCTGCCTCTCTTTTCCCTAAACCAGCCAGGACCAAAGCTTAGGGAAGGTGCAGCTGCTCTCCAGGGTGACACATTTGGAAAATTAGAAGGTCCTGGCAATTCCCTCAGCCTCCACTTGGCTTCCCGTTTTTGTGCACAGATCAAAGAACACACAGCTGGGTCCCTGGGGAGCTCACCCTTGGCGGGGTCAGATTCCAGCTCCAGACATATTTTCCTGGACTCACCTTTAACCAGCCAGCGTAAAAGAAGAATTGCAAAAATGTAAAGACAGGCACGAAGAGATCCAGTTCATGGCCAGGATATGCTTTTTCTGGATCCAGGAACTGCCTCCCGATCAGACAGGCCAGGAAGAAGCTGTAAACAGCCACGGTCACCACCTGGGAAAGATGCCAAGGGACACACCAGGGCAGCGTGAGTTCCCAGCATTTCCCTTCACTTCCACCCCCCACACATCTCCAAAGCCAGATTCTGGCTCTGCAGCCTTTGGAAAGCCTTGGATCCACTTAGGACAGGCTGCTGTTTTGCAGGGGGATGCATTCCCACGGCAGGAAGCTTTAAGTACTCCCTTTGGCTGTTGCATGCACTGTGTGTCGTTCCAGGCTGTCCCTGGAAGGAGATCTGTGTAGGTGTCACAGGGCAGTGGCAGAAGGAAGCACATGACATCCTGGATGGACTGAAAGCTGTCTCGTGGCTCAGTCCAGGCTGGCAGGCTGCTCCCAAGTCTGGAAGGGAACCCTGGCAGTCCTATGAGCTCCTTCTTTCCTGTTCCTCCTGCTGAGCCTTTTTTCTATTTGCCTGCTTGCTTGCCTGGATCTCAGGCTATGCTGAGCTCTGTGCTTTTCTCTATAACCACGGGACTGGAAACTTCCCTTTTTCAAATTAACAGTAACTGAGACTCTCTTGATACAAGCAAGGGGGTTCAAAACAAGAACAAACTTTCCCAAGGTGTTCCCCATTAACCTTCAGCAGCTCCTGTTTCACAGTGGAGGGCATTAGTGTTATCTGAGCAGCTGGATTATAGGAGACAAAGGGGCAAGTCGGTGCCAAAGTGTCTGCCTGGGCTGTTTAAATAGCTGAGGACGTGCACAGAGCTCACTCACACGTGTGGCACAACTCCCCTGGAGCTCCCTGTCTGGAATGTGTGCCCTGCAAACTGGCAGATATGTATGGAGCATTCTTCTACAGGTTGTTCAGCCCGGAGACGAGAAGGTTTTGGGGAGACTGAGGGAGCTTAGAGAAAAGAGGGAGAAGGGACTTTTTGTGCACGCAGTGACAGAACAAAGGGCAAAGGTTTTAAACTGGCAGAGGGCAGGTTTAGATTGGATGCTGGGTAGAAATTCTTTACTCAGAGGGTGCCCATGGCAGGGGAGTGAAACTTCAAAAGATGACCTTTAAGGTCTCTTCTGATGCAAACCGTTCCAGGATTCTAGGTAAGGGTGTAAGCTGGGATGTGCAGAGGCAGGTGCTGGAGCAGAAGGTGTGGGGATCCCCTCTCACCTGGGTGTAGACCAGGGGGATGCTGATCCAGTCGTACCCGTAGAGCCTCCCGCACTGGCTGCGCAGGGTGTTGAGCTCCTGCAGCGGGGAAAAGGAATGGCCTGTCAAAATAACTCTGCACCTCCTTCCTGAGGACACAGAGCCTCCCTGGGACCGCTGTCCCTCATTGCTCCAGCCCATCCCCTCCTGCTTGCACCTCCTCTGGAAGGCAGGCTCAGCCAGGACTCCTGTTCCCGTGGTGCTCAGCTCCAGCCCAGCAGAGCACCAGCAGGATCTCACACATCCCCCCTGGAGGAACTCCTTGCTGCCTGAGTGTCTCCATCTGAGCCCAGGATCCCTTCCTAACTCACTTCCCAGCAGTTTATCTCCTCACAAAGTGAGCAACCAACAGGTGAGGCAAAAGGATGTCTCAGGCATATCCATTTCTTTCTCCTGCCTATAGGTAAGTTTACCAGAGGGAGATCTCTCTCTCTGGGCAGATGAATCCCACTCCAGGCAACAGAAACCACGTGACTTTCTCTGCACATGAATACCAAGAAGGATGAGCTGTTCCAGAGCCTTTTTCTATGCAGCTGGGCAGGGATTGTTGCCAGGTCTTGCCTGTGGAGCGTGGCTATCAAAGAGTTTTCAACAATGAGGTTTTCTACAGGACCTTCATTGTTGGGGATTTTTTTTTGACCTCTCCCGATCTCTTCCAGATACCTTTTGTGGCTTTCTTGTGGCTTCCCAGCTGTGCAGTCCTAGAGACCTCCACCTGCTACTTGGATACCTCCCATTTCCACACCTAAAGGTGAGTCCGGTGGTTCCTCCCAGTCTCCCATTTGGGAAAGTGGTCACATTGCCCTCCCCTCAAATATATGTGACAGTGTGCCATGTCAGCAGCCCATGGAAAGCTCTGGGAGCATTTCCCACCAAAGTTATTGCAACATCCCCAGGGATCCCCAGGATCTCACCCAGTTGCCGGTTGCCTCTGTCACTCACATTCAGGATTCCTTGGAGCAGCACACTGTCCCGGATCCTCCCATCATTCCTCGCCTTCACAGCCAGGTTGGAGAACCACACACATGGGATCCAGAACTTGTTGTGGGGGGAATTCAAGCTCTCGAACTTCTTGTGCTCCTCTGGTGTCATGAGGCCTGTGTGGAAGACGGCAGATGAAAGAGGGACGGCCACAAGGGGCAGAAAGGAATTGATCTGGTCTAAAATGAAAACGTTTGGATCTCAGGTGGTGGCTTCAGCTCTCCTTAAAAACCGTGGGAAAGACTCAGGTGCTCAGAACTTCGGGAGACGTGCGGAAGGAGGACAAGCCTCACTGTTCAAATTTTGAGTCAGAGGCTTGAGAGGTGGGATTTACGGGATTTCACTTTGGCTGTCTGCAGCACACCTGATCAGATCACAGCACTGCTGAGGGTACCCCTGCCTGATGTCCACAGCTGTTTGTTTGGAGTGGCATAACACGTGACTTAGAGTGCCTGCTTCTCTGTCTGCATCACAAAGGGAACCCAGATAACGGGGGCAGGTGAAACCCTCTCCCTTTGGGCAGGCTGGGACACGTTGTACCTCGAGGAGCATCCTCCCAAAGAGGATTCAGGGGAGCCCAGCAGTCAAGTTTGGAGATTGGAGGCTCCAATTCCCACCCACCAGCATAAAACTGTTGCCTGCTGCAAATCATCCCTTCAGCAGACCGCAGCACCACCCCACCTCCAACCTGAAGGCCAGGAGGCCTTTCCCAAGGCTCTCTGCCCCAGGAACAGCAGCCAGGTGGCGGTGCCGGGACTGACCGGCCCTCACGACGTGCTCCATGCTGGGGAAGCGCTTGTAGACGGCGGTGCTGACGGAGCGCAGGATCAGCACGCTGACCAGGTTGCTGTAGCGCATCAGGGTGCGCCTCAGGAGCCGCCCGTACTCGTCCTCCCCGTCCACGTTGCAGGACACCAGCGTCATGATGCGGTCGGGCCACGGGATGCTCTCGTACTGAGCCCACCAGCGCGACACCACCAGCGCCACGTAGAAACCTGCAGGGCGGCTGAGCAGGTTAGGCATCCCAGAGGAGTGGGAGAAGGGAGGAGTAGGAAGCTCTAGAAACCTGCAGGGCGGCTGAGCAGGTTAGGCATCCCAGAGGAGGAAGCTCTGCTCTTCTCCTCTGCTTCACTTCCAGTGTTCGTACAGGGATGGGCGCAGGAATAACCGGAGGGGAATTCAGACCTTCAGGCTAAAACGAGCCTGGGGTTTCGTGGTTTGTTTCATAGAATCACAGAATTGTTTGGGTTGGAAGAGACCTTAAAGGTCATCTTGTTCCATGGGCAGGGACACCTTCCAGTGAACCAGGTTGCTCAGAGCTCTATCCAGCCTGGCTTTGGACGCTCCCAGGGATGGGGCAGCCACAGCTTCCCTGGGCAACCTGTGCCAGGGCCTCCCCACCCTCACAGGGAAGAATGTTTTCCTAAACAACAAATAATTTCTTCCTAAAGAAATTTGCAATCTCTATCAAACCAGGAAGAAGCAGTGCTGCCCCATTCCCCTCCCTATGTGATCTCAGGCAGAGCTCCTTACCCAGCACGAAGGACACAGGGATTAGCTCAGCATAACTGTTGCAGTACAGCGCCAGCTTCTCGAACATCAGCCTTTGGCTCTCGCTCAGGATCAGCCTAAAAGGGACAAACAGAAGCAGCAGCCTCAGAGAAGAGTCTGGGCCTTGTTGGACCTGCTGGGGTGAGTCTGGCAGGGGAAGCCAAGGACAGGGAGTCTGTGGGTGAACAGCTCTCATGAGCCTGGGACATCAGCCCACATCCCCAGAATACCCCACTGACCAGCCCAGAGGCCACAGAACGTGTGGTAAGTAATGCAGCCTGATGTCAGGGACCACCTTTATTTTTCTCACTCAGGGGGACAATATGTGGTACCGAGGGTTTGACACAGAGCTTCGACTGTGCACTGCAGTTCACTGAATATCCTGCAAAATGTCAGTCCCAAGTTGTGCTCTTCCCTGAGTTCCTGCCTCTTAAAGCTGCTTCCTTTCCTTCCCCTGCCCCCCCCGCTTTCCCTTTTCTTTCAGCTTTTTTTTTCCTCCTCCACTTTTCCCTCTCCTCCCTTCCCTCCTGCAGAGTCTGTCCAGCATCCCTGTCCCAGTCCCACGTTTCTCCGCTGTCCCGATCCAGGACAGGCTGTGCTGGTGTCGGGGTGTGAAGTGCTCACCTGTAGACAAGGCTGATGGTGAAGTAGAGCAAGATGAAAATCAGGAACTCTGAGTAGAGCAGTTTGTAGATACTCCCTTTCCACTGGAGCAGGAGCTGGGAGAAGGTGCCCAGGCGGGCGTCGGCCACACGGTTGGTGTAAGTCACCGTCATCACAGCTCCTGGGGCACACACAACAGGAGGAGATGGTGGAGCTTCAACCGAAGGAGGAGACAAGCAAGAGGATGAAAGAAAGACAGCAAGAAACAGCTGAGATCCAAAGCCAGGTAAGGTGAAGTCAGTGACACAGAGAACCAGGAGGAAATCAGTGGTAAGCAGTTAATTTGCCATCTTTCCCCTGTCCCCGAGCTGCACGTGAGCTGGTTACAGTGACAGAGGGTGTATTTTCTGGTGGAGCCCTGAATTTCTTTGCTTGATTGTCAGCATTCAGGTGGGGCTGGTTGGCTGGAGAAGACAGAGCCCATGTGCCACCCCCTCCCCACAAAACACTGGTGTAAGGTTAAGTCTCAGGGTCACAAACTATAAAGTTGCTTATCCCATTATTATTTTTTTTTGTTATACTATTTGTTTTACATATGCTTCTGTAAAATGAGAAGCATCTTCCTGGAATGCTGCTGGCAAAAAAAAAAAATTCAACCCAAAGGAAAGCAAAAATCCCAGAAAGTCGAGGTTTCTTAGGACTGATCCAGATGAAGGTACCCAACAAGAACTGCTGTCTTTAAATTTGGCTTGAGGGCTGTATCTGGACTTTGCTGCTCCTAGTCCTGCAGGCAGAACAGCCCTCCCTGTTAGAGATCTGCGGGATGGAGTTTGGCCAGGCTCACAGAGCCCAAATTCCAGCAGCTCCACCTCCCCTCTCCTTCCACCATATGTTGCACAATAAATCACACTGGATGAAAAAAGGCATTCAGGCTCCTGAAATGCTTCCCAGTCATGCAGCATCCTCGTTGCAATTCTAGTCTAGCATGGATAAATATTTCTTTATCATCAATGAATAATCAGACCCACTTTCATATAAATCTGAATTTGTAAAAAACAAACAAACAAACAAAAACCAAACCAAAACAAACAAACCAAAAAAAAAAACCAAGAAAAAACACCAACCCCAAAACACCGGTGTAATCCATGCCAGGCAGATTGGTGAATGATCACTTGGTTTATAAATAATCATCCAGTGTGAAACTACTGGTATTTCTAAACCTTAACATGTCACCAGGGTGTTACTTAGGCGTTGCTATTTAACAGAGGTAACAGCGTTAGTAATTCTGGGGCCTTGGGCTCTCCCCTGAATGATGGAGACAAAGAAGCACTTCAAGAGACAATTCACACCTTGCAGCACCTGAAGGCAGGTAAGTTTGTTGTGCCCATGTTCCTTATTTAAACATCTCAGCGAAAAATCTGCACCTAGGTGGGGACAACTGTAGTTCCAGTGAGCTGCTGCTGTGAAGAAAAGCAGCAAAGTCTGGGCTTCTTGGCCACTTCAGCCAAACAATATCTTTTTCCTGGCTTTGGCTTTTTGGTGCTGCTCCTCCCTTGGGTTTCCCTGGGGTAAGTCAGGTCCCTGAGTCCCCTCTCGTGGGTTATGTGGAGGGGCAGAGCTGGTCCCTGTCCCCAGCTGCACAAATGCACATTTCCCTAAATCCTCGTGCACATCTGTGCCATTCCCATATGGATTTCTGTGTACAGGACTTGGAAGAGTGGGCTTTAACTGCCCCAGAGACTACACACATGGGCTGTATGGAACAGAAACGTATGCCCATAAACCCGTAAATTTTGGGGGGCTGCTTACACAAAGCTGTCTGTTTTCTCTATGCTTTGGGTCTTGAGAGAGCCCAGGGAGACTCTTTGTTGCGTAATTCAGATACACATTCACTTTTTACCAAAGAAGGAAAACTCCAGCTCTTGTCCGTGTAAATAATGGATGTCACCCACCTCTGTGCAGTTCTGCTCTCTCATGGGACATGTTTTTTTCTCCCCAGTGCTTTTCCCTCCAGCCCAGAATGGTTAAGGCACTTCCCTGCCCACCTGCCAGCCTCAGTGGGACTGCCCAGGGATGCCACTGGGCAGCTGGCACGCTCCAAGTACCATTTGGGGTTGAGGTGGGAGGTGACTCGCTGACACACCGGGGTCAGTACGGGGAGGAAGAGCCATCCCCCTGCACGGCACTGCTGCCTGCCACTGCCTGCATCCACCTGCCTCATCCCTCCGGACTAACCACTGCACCTGCAGGTCCCCTGCCACTAACCAGAGCGTGGGAACCCACAGCAACCGGCATCCTGCAGCATCAGCTGCATCACCCACCACGTGAGACGGCAAAGAGACACGAGCGGGTACCCCAGAGCTGGAGAGCGAGGGGACGGAGCAGAGGGGTGAAGCGAGAGGAGGTCGCAGGAAGGCAGGGAGGTCTCAGAGGGGATCTCCCTGCACTCAGGAGGACGGGATACTCACAGTGCCGGGCTCCTCTGCCGCGCTGGAGGCTGGGGAGGTTTGGTGCCGCACGTGTCCCCGCTGGGTCCTTTGTGGCCCACGCCACGCCCGCCTCCCCGTGCCCCCTTGGCTCATGGGGGGATTGAACCTGCCCGACACGCTGTGCTAAGGAGCCTGAGACCCACTTGGGAGCTGCAGCCGGTCACTTGATGCTGTAATCCTTCCTCATTACAAAAGAGACTCTGTTGTCTTTTGCCCCGTTCCCTCCTAATCTTCTGAGTAAGCCCTGCGTGTTTATAGAGGCGGCCGGAGGAGGGGGAGGCAGGGCTGGCTGCTCTGCTGCTGCTAACTCCTGGCACAGCCATGGTGGCTGCCAGGAGAGAGGCATTTTTCCCTCTAATTCTTTCCTGTTTGGTCCCTTTCTCCGTGTCACAATCTTACAGGAACCCCAGGAGATTATGCAGGGCTGGAATTTTCCACAAAGGCTGTAAAATGTGTCGTGCCCGGGGGGCTGCACGGCCCTCTCTTCCCTGGGGAAGCTCCTTAGGTGGGTGAAACACCTGGTCCACCCTCTGCCTGGCTCTCACAGGATGTTTCCTTGTCATTCCTCACTGTCCTTGGATGAGTTTGCCACCTCTTCCAGCCGTGGTTTGGGTGCTGGGGACTTCCACTCTGCCACTGGCTCCACGAGACTCTTTCCATGGTTTCCCTTTCTCTTCCTCTGGCTTCTTCCTGCAGGGCTTTGGGACTCGCTGCTCTTTCCTGCCTGACATCCTGGGAAACACCGGTCCTTGCCTTTGTCCTGAAATCTCCACCAAGCCAGAGAACTCCTTCCCTTTGTCTCTCCAGGTCCCTTTTCTGCTCCCAAGCCATCCCTCCCATCCTTCTCATCCACCACCTCCACAATCCCCCTTGTTAAGTCTTTAAGATGTTCCCCTTTCAAGGGGCTCTGAATGAAAATGCTTTCTTTCTAGTTCGTCTTCCATCATTTACCCAGCTGTGGGATTCTGTGGAGAGGGAGCACAGGTCTGATCCATGCAGGTAAGAGTAGCTGGAGACCAAGACTCCTGTAAAAACTGACTTGCTCTTGTGCTGGTTGCATGCCCGTGTCTTTGACACTCGTTTAACATCAGCACTTGGGATCAATTTGTCCCAAATGCAGTTTTATCCTTCCTGTGGCTGATCTTAGACAAGGGGAGGGTGTTGTTGGGAGCGGTTTGGGTGCTCCTGGGGCATGAAACGAACAACCCCGGAGTGTCCTGCTGTTTGTGGAAGGATGTGCTGGCATCTGGGGGACTCTGCTGCCCTCCTCTGAGAGCAGCTCAGCTGGCAGCTCGTGTGCTTCACAGCTGCTGCTTGGCCAGCATGAAATATGTGTGGAATTTAATATTAAAGTAAATAACTGAGGGGCTATCAGCATGGCAGCCCTGCGTGGGTCTCTTTTCACATCCCCTGTGGCCTCAGGCCCCGCAGGTCTTGAAGAAGATTCCTTGCACAGAGGTCTGATATCCCTCCTCAGCCTCACAGCCCTGGGATCATCCTCATTTTCTCAGTGCTGCAGGTGCAGAAATTGAATTACTGCGGTGGGAATTGAATCCCTGTTTTGGGAATGCCAGAGGGCCACTCTCCATGCTGAGTTAGCAGCAGCTGTCTGGGAATGGCACAGTGCCCTCCCTGCTGTCTCCCAGAGAATAATAAGTGTTTTTTGGGACAGTGGGTCCCAAAGCTTGGTGAAATCCCTTCGCCTTCTCCAGTTTCAGTGGTGAGATAGACACAGAGGCAGCTGGCATCAGGGTGTCTCAAAATGGCATTCTTCCCTGGAATCTGATGTAATTTTAAAAAAATCCAGATTAAGTGGGAAGTATCTGAGGAGGTGCTGTTTTGCAAGGACAGGATTTACCCACAGGTTTGAGCTGGTCAGGAATGTTTGAGGAGGATGCAGTGACCCTCAGTGCTTTCGTGAGGACCCCCCCAGGCTTCTTCCCCTTATGCTTCAGAATTCCTCACTAATTCTGTGCCATCCTGGGTGGCCCTGAGAGCTGTGGGTGCCAAGCTCTGCGTCTCCCTCACACCCAAGTGCTAATCTCCATCTGACCCTCTGCATTTTATTTTTAGGGACTTGGAGGGTGACAGATCTCCCTCTCTGTTGTTGCACAGTTCAGTTTGCACAGCATGAAAAGGATGGAAAGGTCCTTAGCAAGATCGCCCTTCTCTTGCCTTAGGTTCTATGGTGGGGATTGGGCTCCGAAGGGAGGACCAAACTTTCTGGTCCTGGAAATCAGGGATCTTAGAGCCAGAAATCCCGGAAAGCCCTTGCTGAATGCCTTGCAGCCAGCTGAGCAAACATCAGCACAGTGTCCAAGCCAGCAAGGAGGGGCAGGAGGGAGCCTGGAGTTTGAGGCCATTTGTTTTCATTCTCCTTTTCATGGCAATAACATCCGGTTTGGATTTGCTGGGGTCTGGGGTGTAGTCCTGCTTTCCAAGCTCTAAAATAATCCCTGTTCCTCCTCCTCTTCCCAGCCTGCATCTGGTTTTCCCCTTTCCTTCTGGGAAGAAGAGGGGAGCACATGCCACTCTGCCCCTGTGCAAAGTTAACTTGCAAGTGGCTGGGATTCAGCATCTCCCTCTTAACGCTTCCTGCCTGCACTATCAGTTCTCATCCTTCCTGCCCTTGTCGACTCCTAGAATCAGTTCTACCCTTCTAATCTGAGGACCCTCTGGCCCTGCCAGCCAAGCCTTGGGAGTTAATAATTACAAAGACTAATTACTTGCGGTGCTGCCTTGGAAAGCTGAAGATCTTTCCCCTCCTCCCAGAAGCTCCCTGAAGATAACAAAGGTTACAGCCAGCGACACAAACAGACACAAATGTACCGAACGCTCCGTTCCCAGACTCCAGAGCATGAGGCTGGCCTGTGCTGTCACCGTGGATCCTGGCCATGAGGCAGGGCAGGGCTGCCAATGACAGGGACACCCGGGAGATGCTGGGACAGGGAAGTGCTCCCTGGGTGACATCCACAGCGGCGTTCTGCGATGGATTCGTGGAGCACCACGTCTGACTCGCCAGCCTTTGGCCTGGGGTCTGGCAGCGAGGCAGAGGATGGGCAAGCGGAGAGCGAGGCGGGAGCGTGTGAAGGCTCTGAGGGGATACAGCTGCCTGGAGGGAAGCCCTGGGCAATGGCAAGGTAGGATGTGATGGGAAATGTTAGGAAGGATCGATCTGGAAAACATCCTCTTAGGGTGGCTTGCGAGGGCAGGGGCGTTTTTTGGTTCAGTGGAGTCACCCACCAAAATTTCAGTGCTGTCAATTCAGAGGTGAGCATGGGATTTGCTGTTGGGTCTGGAGTAACAGCAGGAGTGGTTTTCCTGTTTTGTTCCCAGCCCTGTGCTCTCCTTGTCAAGTTTAAAAACCCTTGACAATCTTTCTTGTCTGGGTTTCCCCCATCCTTTCGCCTTCCTGCATATCCCTTCTTTACATCCCAGATTTCCTCAGTGTGTTGGGGTTTTGGGGCACATTTTTGGTAGTGGGGGGTCTACAGGGGTGGCCTCTGTGAGAAGCTGCTGGAAGCTTTCCTACGTCCAATGGAGCCGTTCCCAGCTGGCTCCAAGACGTGCCACTGGCCAAGCTTGAGCCCATCAGCGACAGCTGGAGCACCTCTGGTGTAATATATTTAGAAGAGGGGGAAGAAGCTATTGCTCGGGAGCAATTGCAGCCAGAGGTGGTCCCCGTGGACGGATCCCACTCCGGATCAGCCCGGTCCTAAGGGACTGCACCCCGGGGAAGTGACACACGCGGGAGCACTTCGTGAATAACTCAGGTTGAAGTCCATGGAGGACTGTCTCCCCTGGGAGGGACCCGACGCTGGAGCAGGGGAAGGGTGTGAGGAATCCTTCAGAGGAAGAAGGAGCAGCCTCTGCGTGGAAGGAGGCAGAGGAAACCAGGCGCGCATCTCAGCCGGGAAAGAGGAGAGGAGCAAAGAGGACGGCTGCTTTGAGATTTCTTTTTCGCTTCCCGCTGCCCCGCACCGATGCGATCGGTAACACGCTGCGCTGATTCCCGCAATTCCAGCCCGGTGTGTGCCGAGCGTCCCCTCCGGGGCCCCGGCGGGCTCAGAGCGCAGCCGCGCCGGCATCACGGGGGCGGTGCTGGGGCTGCGGCTCCGCCGGGATCCGCTGCGCTTCCAGCTCCGCTTCCAGCTCCGCTTCCTCCGGGAGCCGCTCCGGGATCCGCTCCGCTTCCAGCTCCGCTTCCTCCGGGAGCCGCTCCGGGAACCGCTCCCCTTGCTCCGGGAACCGCTCCGGCTCTTCATCCGGCTGCGGCTCCCCCGGGAAGGGCTCCGGCTCTGACTCCCGCTCCTCCCGGCACAGCTCCGGCTCTGACTCCCGCTCCTCCCGGCACAGCTCCGGCTTTGACTCCCGCTCCTCCCGGCACAGCTCCGGCTCCTCCGGGCATGGGGTACGCGGCGGGCGCTCCTCCGCCGTGAGCAGCGTCGGCATCGGGGACTCAGCGATGTTGCGGGGGTAGGTGCAGGGGGGAGAAATTGGGACTTCGGGGGCTGTCTGTGGCCCCCCCCTTCCCCCCGGGCTTCCACGGGATTTGGTTGTTTCGGTGCTCACACCTCGTGTGTCCCTGCAGCCCGGAGCCCCCCCGGGCTCCGCCAGCGCTCCCGGCGCTGCGAGCGTTTGGTAGGATTCACGGATTCCCCAGATGGTTTGGGTTGGAAAGGATATTAAGGATTGACCTAGTCCAAGCCCTTGCCGTGGGCAGGGGCACCTTCCGCTAGCCCGGGTTGCTCCAAGCCCCGTCCAAGCTGGCTTTGGACACTGCCAGGGATGGGGCAGCCACAGCTTCTCTGGGCAGCCTGTGGAAAGAGCTGTGTGGAAGCCAACTAAGGAGATGGGATGAGGAGACGCCGTGGGGCACCAGCACCCCCAGGCATAAGACACAGCAGGGTCGTTGCTGAGGCAAAGATAAGAAACGCCGGTTGTGTGTTCTGCTGTAATATAATAATATAATGAAACATGACCAGATGCTTTGCCAGAGCTTTTGAGGGATGATACTGAGCATCCTCGGGCTCTGGACAGATGCCAGCCCGTGATGGTGAACATGGTGCCAGTCAGGCGTCTGTCCCGGTGGGATGGAAAAGTCGGGTCCTCCTCCCAAACCCGCGGGTAGGAATTTAACCTGGAGGGAGCCAGAGGCTCGCTCGTACGGGAAATAACTGTGTCGGATCAGCAGTGCAGGAAACATGTGGGGCCCGCTGGAAAAAGTGCAGATCGTGCACATTTTTTTTTTTTTTTGCTTTTTCTACAGAAACCAATTTTAGAAGGTTGTGGGGTGTTGGTTTGTTTTTTTTTTTTCCCGTGTAAGTTTGCACTTCTTGTGTCTTGGTGTGGGACTTACATGATATGATCCATTTTTCCAAGAAAGACGCCTGCCAGTCAGCAAGAGAGTGAGTGTATGTGGTGGTCCTTTGGTCTCTGGGGACTGGATTTCAGAGCTGCGCCTGGACAGTGGAGATCCAGCCAAGGCTTCTGTGAGGATTCTGTTTGCCCAGTGCGGAGAATGAGCTTTTCCATCACAGATGATTTTTCAGGATATGTTTTTTTGGCATTACAGGGTGTGGGTGGGACCGTTTCATTCCTCCATATCCTCCAGTTTTCTTCTGTAGTGTGTGGAAATGTACTGCAATATCTATTTCCCAAGGAAACTTTCATGTGAGAGTTTGAGGGTCATAAAGAAACAACATTGTTTTTTTTCTTCCTGTGGGTTAGATTGACTGCCTGAGTAGTTCAGTGGACTGTTGAAATGCCCTTTTCTCTGCTGCCTCTTTATTATTTTTTTAGTAGCTGCTTGCTTCTGAATTTTGATTTTCCTCTGTGCTCTGATTTTTGTGCTCTGCTCAGAGAAGCTGGAGGTTCTGGGACTGCCTGGGTCCATTCTGCTGTTTCCCTCTTTGGAAAATGACTGTGGACAGCTGTTGCTCATAGGCAGTTTTGGAGTGGGGGACAAATAGGGAGAAATCTGAGTAGAAAAGGTGGTGGGACACTGAGGTTGGGTGGAAAGGATAGTTTGGCCTCATGGTTTGACTGCTTTCTGTGTCAGAGGGAGAACAAGGCTATTTTTGAGGAGATAAGCCCAGCCTGTGCTCTGTTGAGGAGTATTGGGCTGGAGTAGGATCAGGGGGAAGAGTGTGTGCTGGCTGGAATGCAGGAGGAAGGGCACGTTCAGGAGAGGAAAGCAGATGAGGAAAAGGGAATAAGAGAAAGTGAACCAAACCAGAGGAGGTGGTGGGTACTCTGAAGGAGAAGGCAGCGGGCAAGGAGCAGTAGGAGTGTGGGAGGAGGGCTTGGGCACCAGAGCTCGGCCAAGGCTTGTGACCCAGAGATAACCAGCAGCAGGTTAATCTGCAGGGCAGTGTGTGTGTCCTGCTGGGTGGCTGGGCACGATAGAAAACTCCCCCATGTGCAAGGCTTGGACGCGCTCCCGCTGCCTTCACACGGCGAGCAAAGCACGTGGGGGCACTTTGATGTGCAGAGAAAGGGAGATGCTCACCTCAGGGTGACTGCAGTGCCCTGTCACGCAGGTATTGATGAGGCTTTCCTTTCCTAAAACCCCAGCAGAGCCAGCTAAATCCATCAGCCTCTCCAGCACCTGTGTTCATTTGGGAGTTGCTGGGGAACAGTGTCCTGGGTGGCTCTCCTGTTTTTTTCTTTCTAGCACATCTCCACTCGCCAGCCACTGAAACTAAAACACGGGGGTTCAGACTGCTGGAAATACGCCGGTTTAGGCGGCTCTGTGGAGGATTTTGGTGGGAAGTAGGTTAAAAATAGATCCTTATTCTCTGAAGCAGGGGCAGGGGAAGGCTGGGTTGGCAGCAGAGGGGATTAGGGTCTGTACATGGGAACGGGAGAGCTGTGTTCCTTTTTTTTTTCCTACTTTCCTTCATCTGGGGAAGCAGTGTCTGAACTTAGGTCTGCTGGGTGAGTACCAGAGTCCTAAACAAGGCAGCTGCAGAGTGTTTCTCTTGGAATCCAGGTGAGAACAGGATCCCTGGGGCAGCTGTCTTTAGTTCTCCTGCTTCATCCTCTCTGGGACATGCTGGTTGAGAAGTTTCTCTGTGCTGTCACCCCACAGCCAGGTCGGTTTTGAGGAAGAGAGCCAGAAGCAACCTGCTGTGGGGCACTGGAAGCCACTGATGCCATCCAAAGGCAGCAAGGAGGAGCTGGAGCCGGGGTGCCAGGATGCTGGAGGCGTGGGCGAGACCCCGTGCCCCGAGCAGCTCGATGTGTCGCGCCTGCGCAGCTCCTCGGTGGAGATCCGTGAGAAGGGCTCCGAGTTCCTGAGGGATGAGCTGCACAAAGCACAGAAGGTAAAGGGGAGAACACATGGGGATGGCAGCACGGATTGGGGCAGGGGGGGTTTTCCCAGGGGTGTTTTAGGAGCCTGGAGCAGGCAGAAGAGGAGAGAGACTGAGCTGAGGTGGCCATGAAGCGCTTTGGAGCAGGACAGTGCTTGCTGGATGTGCCAATATCCAAATTAATCCTGGAAACCTACTGCAGGAAGCAGCTCGAGGCAGTGCTTAACTGGGAGCCTCCTTGCTAATGACAAATGAGCTACTCTAGCCTGAAAATCCTGCTACAGCTTGTGGAGGGGGGATGCCTTTGGTGACAGGGAGTGTGGCCCAGAGTTTAGGACAGGAATCTGGGATCAAGGATCTGTGCCATGGTGGGGAGGAAGGGTTGTGATTGACAGGGCAGGGCATCAGCATTCCTGGGACTGGCTGTGGGCTGATGTGTCCTCCTGCATTTCCTCAACAGGAGCTGAAGCTAAAGGACAAAGAATGTGAGAGGTTGTCAAAAGTCAGGGAACAACTGGAGCAGGAGCTGGAGGAGTTAACAGCCAGCCTATTTGAGGTACCACCCTCTTCCTTTTCTTACCCTGAGCTTGCATCCAGCCCCTTTAAGACAGGCTTTCCCTGAACTTCCAGCCATCTCCTCCCACAGTTTCTTCCTTTCCCCTGTTCTTTCCCACTTGGAGAAGCAGAGCTGGGCAGTGCTGCAGGCAGAGCCTCAGAACAGGCTCCCTGTCCCTCTCCATGTCCCTCTCTGTACCTGCTCTGGAATAGAGATGGTTCCCTGGCTCGTCTCAGCCCTTGCTGGGGCTGGGAACGTGCTGGATGCCCTCACACACTGCTCCAGTGAGTGTCCAGAAGGTCTGTCACTTGTGGTGGGTTTTGTTGTTTGTGGGTTTTTTTTTGTAATGTGATTCTTGCCAAACTCTATCCTGGCAAAATCCCATTTACCAGCAGCTCTAATGTCTGGATCTGTCTGGATAGTGAGGAAAGCCAGAGCCCATCTGTACCTTTGAAACACAGGGATACAAGAGCCAAGAGAGCAACCCCCTCCTGAAATTTTGGCTGCCTGGGCTCAGGGTGATCTTGGAAATAATAAAGCCAAGGCTGTTCCCTTCCTTTGGTGGCCTTGGCCAGACTCTGCTTCCAGACAGCGCTGCAGGGAGGCCCCAGATGGGATTCATCCCACTTCCCAATCTCTGTGGGAGAGCCTTTTAAGCCAGTTCCTACCATTTGGCCCCCACCTGAGCTCCAGCTCCTGCTGTGTCCCAGCCGTGCCTGGAGCAGTGAGGACTGGCTGCTCCACGAGTGAAGTGGGAGCAAAGTACAGGAACACGCCAGGCAGGAGCAGTGACCTCACCAAGACGTGGAGAAGCCAATCTGGCTCAGGATCAGTGCCACAGGCAGCAGGGCAGGGGCAGAAATTGGTTTAGTGATCAGCCAGCAGGGCTGAAGGGATAGGGGTCGAGCCAGGAAGCCAAGCTGAGGGGGGGCTGGAGTCACAGATTTGGGATAGGGGCACCCACAGCAGCACAGCTGGGTGTTCATGTTAAAACCTCAGCTTTAAGCAACTCCCAAGGGCAAGGAAGGGCAGGCCCTTGCTTCTGGCATTCTTCAAGCAGCCCCTATCAGTGAGAGAGATGACCTTGGACTAGTCAGCTGAATGCTTTAGTTTAACTAATCACACTCCTTAGCAGGGGATGCACTCCAGGCTCTGGGACTGGGGGCCTTCTCCAGGAAATTCTGGGGGAAGACACTTCACAGCTGACAGAAAAACCCCCTTGGATGTGGCAGGGATGCCTGTCTGTCCTCTTGCTTGCTTGCCTGTGATATGGCATAGGTGTGACCTGCCTTGGTGGCTTTGTGGAACAAGCAGACTAAAATCCTCTCTGGTGCAGGAAGCCCACAAGATGGTGAGAGAAGCCAACACTAAACAGGCTGCAGCAGAGAAACAGCTGAGGGAAGCCCGGGGCAAGGTGAGAACTGCTCTCTGGGACTTGATTTTTGGGGTAGCCTGGTGGCATCGCTGCCCGTACTGGCCACAGTTGCTGCTTGTTGGCTGGAAGAGAGTAAATGCTTGCATTTGCTTTTCTCCCTTCCCAGCAGACACTGGAAAGGGACCAGAGTGAGGGGAAAGAGGGATCACTGCAGTCTGTTCCTGATCCAGCTCCTCTTTGGGAAATGGATGCCAGGGAAACCAGAGGGAACTGATAAGCTGTTTAATTGTCACAGCTGTGGGAATGGATAGAGCAGGGACCTGAGGCACTGGCATTTCCTGGCAGGGCTGAATCACAAGGTTGCTCAGCTCAAAGAGAGAAATTTCTTTGGGGTTATTGGGTCTGAAAAGAGCCTGGGGCAAAATGTGCTGACCGAAGGGGCAGAGGGATGGGATCCCAGATAGCTGCTGTTGGTTTAAAATTCTGGGTGGTGCTGGGCACTGGGAGGGATGGGGAGAGGCTTCATGGCCGGGCTTGTAGCTGGTTCCCTGTGGCTCCAGTGTGTGCTGGGATGCAGCAAAGCTGAGTTCAGCAGGTGTTGGCTCTCCCTGGTCTCCCCAGATTGACATGCTGCAGGCAGAGGTGACGGCCCTGAAGACGCTGGTGATCACATCCACGCCTTCCTCCCCCAACCGGGAGCTGCACCCTCAACTCCAGAGCCCTTCCAAGGCCGGCTTCAGGAAGGGCCACGGGCGAAACAAGAGCACCAGCAGTGCCATGGTGTCAGCTGCCAGCCAGAACGTGGCTCCAGAGCCGGTCAGCCGGGAGTGCAGAGAGGTGGGTGAGGGCCACTTGCTGACCCAGCCTGGGAGCCACTGCTGGCGCTGTGCCCGGGGGCTTCCTGGAGAAATCCCTGGTGTCAGCGCTGGGAGAAGCTGTTTGTGCAGTAGCACGCCTTGTTCCGTAAATTTTTTGCTGAGGCAGGCTCTGGTGGGTTTCCTTCTGTGGGTGTTTCCTCTCTGGGAGACGTGTTGGAGGCTGTGTCAGGACAGCAGCAGTCGAGGGGTCTCTGGGGGACAGGGGCAGGTCCAGGAGGTACCACTGCTGTGAGCTGCTGAGCAGAACCAGTGGTTTCTGCTCCTTGGCAGGTGAGTCCATAGCCTGTTCTGGCGTGATATGATGGTGGTTCTTCCTCCTCCCCAGTTTGGCTTGGGCACCACCAGGACACCTCCATCAATGGGTAGCCTTTCACTTGCCCTGTGTTCTTGGGCATGGCACTGTTCCCCCTCTTTGCAGAGTAGATATTTAATTATATTTAATTCCTTACTGGGAGGAGCTGGGCAGAGAGTCATCCAAAGCATTCCAATCAAGCCCCGTTTAATTAAGGTGATACTTTGATAGCGACCCCCCCCCCACCTGCTGTGACCACGAGTGTAACACTTCCTGCTGCCAGGATCTGGGAATTTCCCACTAGCCAGATGTGTACACAGCTGTCCTGGGGAGCAAAAAGGGGGCAGCTTATGGTACTTGGTCAGGAAGAATGAATATGAGTGAGGATGTGGTGGGGGAATATGTCTCACTAGTGATTTTTTTGGGAGAGCTGCTGCCTCTGAAATGAAGAATTGTTGAGGAAACACAAAGGACTTGTTTCTTTAATATCTGAACCAGTCATTTCATCATGGAGGCAAATTCCACAGAGTGCAGATATCCTGGAGTCTAAAATCTCAGGGCTCAGCTTCTGAAGTGACTAATAATGTTCTGTATCAAGGATGAGGTGGCTTCTTTGTCTCTCAGATTCCCTAATGGCCCATGTGAGAGGTGATAAAAGGGGATCTGGCATTCCGAGGGTTGATGCTCTATGAAAAAGATGTGTCCCATCCCAAACTGAGCCTAAAAATGGCAATACCTGTTCCCTCTTTGCACCCTAAGCTGAAATCTAAAGGTGTGACTTGTGGCCCTGTGATGCTTTGAGCAGCATGCTCAGTTCCTGGAGGGCAGGACTCGAACCTTTCTTCCTACCTCCTGTTTTACCTCACGTTTTTTACCTCCCTTCTTGCGTGTCTCACTCTAAACCTTTTCCTTCACTGTCTGTCTCTCCCTCTGCCCTCCAAGTCTGGCTTCCCTGCTCTCCTCTCCTTGCTCCTTTGCATCCTCCCTGGGAAGGCCATCCACATCACCTATGAGCCAGGCTGGCAGGCCTTGGGAGCAGATGCTTCCTCCTCCTCCTCCTCCTCACGGCAGGTAACCAACCTTTCTGGGGATGGGTGGGACCCACCTGCCTCTCACACTTCCAGCCTTTCAGTTCCAGCTCCCTCTTATGCCAACCTCCATTTTTTTTTTTTTCCTTTTGTTTTGTTTTTCTCCGTTTGTTTTTCCATCCTGTGGCTCTGAAGCTGTTCCTGGTCCCAGGTGAGCAGTCTCCACGGCACAGAGGGAGCGTGCTGGAATCGAGACTTTCTCGGCTCTGTTCACTCATATTCTTTGTGTTGCTCAGCAGAGTTTCTTTGGTTTTATTTTTTTTTCTTTCAGCAGCTTTAACAGAATTTGCTGGGCATGTAGGAGGTGCCCCGTCAGTCAAGTTGGTGGTTTGGATAATGATCCATCTGGGATTTAAATGCCAGGTCCCAGAGTCTCCCATTGCCACTGTGCTTTGCCACTCCGCTTCTCATCATTCCTGACACGGGTTGAGTGGGAACTCGGTCTGTTCAGTGGTTGTGTGGTGGCTTTTCTGGCGTCACAGGTGCTGGAGGAGGATGGGATAGAGAGGTACCCGCAGGTTTCTGCCATAATAAGCCCAGTATGGCTGGGGCACAGAACTGTTACAGAGCTACTGGTGGGTGGGAGATGAGAGCCAGGGCAGCTTCTCTCAGACACTTCCGTGGTGTCTGAGCCTCTCTAGATGCCAGAGGAGATGTTCTGCAGTTGGGTTACCTGCACAGTAGCAGATGCCTCCTGATATGGAATCTTCCCTTCTGACCACCCCCTGCCTCCCTTCCCTCTTGGACATTTGCTGCAGGTCGACTCCACCTTATTTGCCGAGTTCCAGGCCTGGAAGGAATCTCCAACTTTGGATAAGTCCTGCTCCTTCCTGGATAGGATTTATCGAGAAGACGTGGGACCTTGTCTGGACTTCACTAAGCAGGAGGTGAGCGCTGGAGGAGCAGCTCCAGAGGGTCACCTTCGTGGAGGTGACCCCGGCACGTTGGTACCCGCTCTCCCTTCTGTTTGCCGCAGCTGTCGGAGCTGGTGCGAGCGGCTGTGGAGCAGAACACCCTCACCATCGAGCCAGTGGCTTCCCAGACGCTCCCTGTGGTGAAGGTGGCAGCAGAAGAGTGTGGTGGGCCCAAGTAAGGACCGTGTTTATGTGTCTTTTTGCCGTGGAGTTCGGCCGAGCCTCGCTCGGTCGCTGAGCTGAACGGTTCAAAGGGCTCGGCTGAGCCTTCTCCAGGCTCGTGAGCAGCTGGAATTCAGCTCAGCTCTGCCTGAGGAGAGGAATTAGCTGAGCTCAGCAGATGAGCTGCTGGCTGTTTTTCGGGATAACCTGTGAGGTGGCAGTGCCCTTGGCCGGAGGGTGGGTTTTTTCCCTTGCCTTGAGGCAGCAGCTTGTTTTTGTTCTCTGAAGGTGTTTGTGCATAACCAGGGTTAAATCAGAGCTGCATTCCTGCATCTTGTGAGGTTTGAGCTCGCCTTTCATCCTGGCCTTGCTGGTGGGTTTGAGCCTAGGTCAGAAGAGATCTCCTTTTTGCTGCACATCATCTTCCCCACCTGGCGCTGTCACCTTGCCACCAGAATTGGGGCTGTGGCTGCTTCAGAGCTTGTGTGACTGTACCTGCTGTGACAGACAGCTTGGGGTCACCTCAAGGAAGAGGAGCACTAGCAGAAATGACATGATATTCCAGATGAAGGAGGGGATTTTATTCAGCTGATGAACTCAAGTTCCATCTGGGCTCCCTCTCTCTGTCCTTCCTTCCCTTCCCTTCAAACAGAGCACCCCCTAAAGTGTCCCTGTGAGGGACAGGTTTTCCTACCACTCTGCTGCGTTTTCTGCCATCTCTAGGCAAATTGCTCCAAGAACAACCCATCCTGTCTTCATCCTTATCAGTTTCCTTTTGGTTTGTTTTTTTTTTTGTCTTCGCAGTGGGTTCCGGCCACAAATTGTAACGTAAGTGAAGCATTTATTGTTTAGCCGGTGATCAAAGATCTCTAACACATTAACAAGTGACTAACTCAGTGCAATGGAGCAGCTTGGAGGCTCGAGCTGAACTGAGCTAACTCTTTAACCCTGTTTAATTTCCAGGCAGGATGGTGTAGAATTTTACTACTGGGAATAAAAAAAAAAAATCCCAAAGGAATTTGTTTATTTTCATTTCCCAGGTGTAAAACACTGATTTTTTGTGGCATTTTTGGTTCCCTCTAACTATGGTTGTGACAGCTGTGGTTGCACCAAGTCACCAGGAGTCTCTTTTTTTCTATATGCTCCAGTGTTCAATTTTGTGACTTAAAAATTCCTTGTTATTGGTCATCCTACACTTTCTGAGAACTTAATCTCCTTAAGTTGTGTTAATATTTGGTCAGTGATTACTTCTCCTTGCATGTGGACTCTTACAGCCCGTGCTTCCACTCTTGGCTAATATTTGCCTTGACAGCAGTGGAAAATAAGCTCAGAGACATGCTCAGAACCTCCCTGAAACATCTGCTCCCACGTGCTGGCACCTTCCATGGCTCCCAGAGCAGTTTCTTGCAGCTGGGGACTGATGTCCCTCTTTCCACATGCAGGAACTGAACCTCTGAGGAATGTGGAGATAACTATTCCACAGAAAATTCTGCTTTACTGCTTGAAGTGGTGATGAAGGAAAGGCAACCAGCTGGTGATGGGAACCATAATAGAAGAAATAACAGAAAAAAATGGCAGGAGAAGAGAGGCTGTTGACTGTTTTGAAAAGACTCTTCACTCTGAGTGAAATCCTAAAATCGTGAAGCCAAGCTTCTTCTCTGCCTGCCCGAGGAGGGATGGGCTTGTCCTTAGGAATTGCAAGCCTCATCCAGAGCAGTGTGGCTTGTTTTGAGTTTTCAGCATGAGCAAATTCTGCTCTAAGGCTGGATTTACCTGTTTTGAGGCCAGGTTTGGTGTCCAGCCAGCATGTTTGCGTCCCAGCAGGAAAGCTGATACACCTGAGTCTTCCCTGGGATGTGGAGGAGATGTGCAGATGACGTTACACTCTGTCTTCTGTAGTTTTCTCTTGGGCTCTGTGCCAGGGAAAGGGTACAACTTGGGTGTATTTGGGTGTGGAATTATTCATGATTCCAGATATTTAACTCTCCTAACCTGCCATTTGTGGAATCTTTTAGGAGCAAAAGGCTCTATCAGCCATGGGTGGGTTTTTTTTCTTCATGTTGACTGACCCAAGTCTGGCTTCTGAGCTCCTCCTTCCATCTCTTGAGATTCCTAAATTCCTGGTCTCCGCTGTGCCACTGGACTGTTGAAGTGTTTTTTCCTTTCCCTGCAGGAAATGTGCTCTAAGTGGCCTCCCCAGGACCTGCAGGCACCGGATCATGCTGGGGGATTCTGGGAATTACTACTACATTTCACCTTCCTGCAGGGCCAGGGTGAGTCCTCCACCTTCCCAGAGTGCCCTGATCCTCCAAAATTGTCCCATGCCCTGAGATGTAGGAGCTCTGCAGGGTCGGTCTTCAACTAAGGGAAGACCTGTGGGATTTGAGTTGAGGTCGGGGTGGCTCTTGATTAATAATCAGGGTGCAGATCCAGCCCTGCTTATGCTTTCAGACAACCTTCAGTGTGTTCACTTTGCATGGTTTCATTCTGTGCAGGGCTTTGCTTTTTTGGCTTTATTGTTATTTAATTCCCCTTTGTAAAACACAGTAATTTTCTGCTCTTTAAATGCTCTTACTGTTCCAGTCAGATCCAGGGTGGTTGTGAGAACAAGTTGTTCTTTCTGTGGAGGGAAGGCAAAAGGTGGATAATTTATTAATGTTGCTGTTGGGGCTTTGATTCAATGGAGCATTTTAGAAGTTTATTCTTTCCTGAACTGCATATCACAGGAGCTGATCCCGAAACATGTGACCATTTTGGACACAAAAGGTTGTTTTTGTTTTGCACAAACTTGACTCGTTTTTGTCGCTTGCCCCAAAGCAATGTCTCAAATCTGCAGTAGATTGGAGTTGTTCCATGTTGTGTCTCATGGATAGTGTAATGTCTGGGGATGGGATGGCAGATACCCAGATGGGGTTTTTAAATTTCATTTTTAACCAGCTTTCGTCCTACCTGGTGATACGTGGGACTATTTTTTGGGTGCCAAACCCTGAGCTCTGCTGCTGTGAGTGCAGTGCAGGCCTTTTGGCAGAGCAGTTCTGGAGCTGATTCCCAATTTTTCTCTTTTCCTCTCTCCCTCAGATCACAGCAGTCTGCAACTTCTTCACATACATCCGCTATATCCAGCAGGGCTTGGTGAGGCAGGATGGTAAGAGCTGGTTGCAGTGGGATGCTTTCTGGGGAGGAATTGAGACAGGAATGGGGCCAGCTCAGTCCCCTCAACTCCCTGGGTCTTTGAGAAGCAGTTCAATGACAAAGGAAAAGCATGAGGGAAGGAAGAGAAGCACCAATTCCTGGGAGCTTTGCCCTGGGGTGGTGCTGATAAAGGGTGACCTGATGGGCATCTCCCGCTTCCCTGGCTTTGGGAAGGAGGCTGGCCGGGCTGCACTGGGAGGTGGTGTCCAGCTGTGCCTCGCTTACTGATTTTTGGTTGTTTTTTCCCTTCCCTTTTGCTCTGCAGTGGAGCTGATGTACTGGGAGGTGATGCGGCTCCGCAGGGAGATGTCCCTGGCCAAGCTTGGATTTTATCCCAGTGAGATGTGAGCAGAGGCCTGAGCGTGGAAGGGAACTGCTCCAGTACGAAGGGCTTTGTGAGTGCAGTGCCTGCCCTGCGATGGGCCTTTCTCCCTCCCCACCCTCTCTCTGCCTGAAGCTGAGCAAGAAGCACAACTTCCACCTTCAGCTGTCCAGCTCCTCCAACTGTGACTGGAATGCAGCTTCCACGCTGTCCCCTCGGAGCTGGGCTGGCCCTGGCTGCTCTGGGGTGGCCATCTGTAGACTCCGGAGTCTCCTATATGCAGTGTATATCCATTTTTTTTTAAACTTTTGTTTTTATATGCAGTCTTCTTTGGCATTTTCTGAGGAGGGCAGGAATTCTGGACCTTCCCTGTAAGCCGGTCTGTGAGGACAGATGCTGGCTGTCTGTCCCTGTGCCCCGCTCATTTTTTGGGGGTACTCGGAGGTCCTGCTGACCATACTGCCATAACAGCCCAGAAAATGCCAGCACAGCACAATAACCTTAGGGAGAGCCATGAACACTTTGTTTCCAAGTACTTCCTTGTTCCTTTTAAAGGAGCCTGCAAGAGAAGCTTTCTGCCAGCGGAGTCACAAAGAAGGATTTGTTCCTCTTTTCAGCTTGCTGTTTGACTCTGGGTTATCCAGGCTGGGGGAATGGCTGGAGCTGTGCACCTGGGGCCTCCAGCAGAAGAAAGAGAGCAGGAAAATTCCATAATTCCCAGCTGGCTGCAGCCGGTGCAGGATGTTTCCTCCTGGACTGGGAAATCTGCTGCAGTTGTCACCGGCAGACCTTGCCATGGACCCTGTGACACTCCTTGGGGTGGGAGTCCCCCACGGTGCTCTTAAACACAAACCTCACCTTACAAACATGCCCTGGAGCTGTTCCTGCTCCCGAGGGAGCTTTGGGCAGTCCTGTTTGCATTGTTCAGGCAGAATCCATTTACCCAGCTGGGGTTGTTCACACCCCAGAAGGAGCGTGCCCAGGCTGGGCAGCCCTGAAGCCCAGAGGTTCCCTCCCTGGTGTTACATTAGACCTAGAGCTGCCCATTCCAGTGGGAATCCCAGCTTGTCCTGGGCTGCCATCCCGAGTGAGAGAACTGAGACATCTTTGTGTGCTCGTGAGGGGCGTGGCTGCAGTTCCTGTATCCCCCAAAATGTGCCAGGAGGGAGAGATGTCACTAAAGCTGTTGGGACGCACAGGTCTGCCACAGACCCGGGTTTGTTAAGGCTGTGACAGTGATTTGTAGCCAATTTAGCCTTTTTTTTTGGAGTCTGTGGAACAGCCACCACCCACCCTGGGGTTTCCATCTCTGGCTGACGCATCACCCTGCCCAGCACCAGGTCACCACCCTCAGCTCCAGAACTTTCATCCTCTCCTGGGGGATGCTGCAGTAAGAGCTCAGTTTTCTTCCACTAAAGACACAAACTGAGCTGCTGTGGTTTTGCCCAGAGGAGGGGGAAATGGACAGGGAAGGCAAAAGCTTTGGTTTCCCCAGCTGCAGATTACAGCTCAGGTAAATTCCATCCCTGGAATTTCTCCTCCTATCTGTTCCCCCTGACCTTTTGACCTCTCCATGTCTTCCTGTGCCATTGGCTGCTGCATTGCACACGTGTCAGCGCTGGGAATGAGGTGATCTCTCCAGGTAGGAGATGGTTTGTGGGATTTTTTTTTTTTCTTCCCCTCGGTGTCACAATTGTAAAGCACTTTTGAGACGGAAGGAACTGGAGAAATGCCACGTGTGAAGTTGTCTTACATTTGAAGTGAAGCAGAGAGAGCAATTTGTAAAGGAAGATGAAGTCACTCCGTTAACAGCGGGATGGTTGCACCCTGCTCTTTAATAATGGAAAATAAACATTTGCTATTAACCTCTAGAAGTCTGGTTGGTGGTTGAGGGGTTGGGTTGGTTGGGGTGCTCAGTAGCCAAGAGAAAATGAAATTTGGCTGAAGCTCTGAGCTTCTCTGGCTCCTGTGTGACCTCTAGGATTGGGTCTTAATGCTTTTTCTCATCAGTGTGTCCCTCCCGTAGCTGGCTGCTCCCTGACCTCACAAGGGGAATAAGTGATGGAGTTTTGGTGCCAAATTGAGGGTTTTTTTTTTTCCACAGGTGGGTGAACATTTCTTCACAGAATCCCAGAATGATCTGGGTTGGACAGGACCTTAAAACTTACACTGGGGGCAGTTCAGTGCCCAACAAATGCCCAGAAGGAGGGGCTGCCACATCTGGAGAGGGAGAGCAGTCTCCAGAAAGGGATGTAATTTGAAATTCAAAAGCCATGCGAGAATCTGGTGGTGCAGGGTGGTCAGGCAGCCACGAGAGGGCACAGGCAGCCCAGGCAGGGACCGTCCTCCCTCCTGATGCTCCCTCCCTGCGGGAATAGAGCATCTCCAGACCCCTCCTGGCTTCTGCCTCCAGGAAGACCCCACACCTGAGGTCTTCATGGTGACCTGTCTTGGTGGTCAGGGGGATGTTGCAAAGCCGTGAGAGTGGCCAGGTGACACGCTGGGAATGTTTGGCTGTGGTTTAGGTGTAGTGTCAGCAGGGATTGCTGTCAGAAACCTTCCTGTAACTGGAGCTGAAGGACAATGAGCAAACTATCAGAGAGGATTTAGTTTTCATTCCCCTCTCCCTCCTAAATCCTTTTTTTTCCCCTGTTATGAAGTGTGAGTTTAGGAGAGAAAATGGGTATTTTCTCTCTCTGATGGAGGTTAGTGCTGTGCACAGCGAGGTGCTCTTAAGTATTTAGATGTCAATACGTGCTTAAGGGAAGAATTTAGGAGACTTGGCGTGGCAAGAAGAGAGAAAGCAGAATAAGGGACCTGGAGAATTGGTTGCAATTCCCTATGTGTGCTGGTCCTGTGTTTGTCCCTGCCTGCAGTTCCTCCAGGTTTGCTCAGGGCTGTAAATCAGGCTTTGCTCAGCGGTCAGGCTGTCCCTGCATGCTCTCAGGGCTGAGCGTTTCCAGGAACCAACCAATGAAAGGTTTTGTGTGTGTGTGTGTTTGTTTGTTTGCTCCAGGTGCAATCAAGAAAAGCGGGGGAAGATAAAGCAGCTGGCCTCCAAAAAAAGTCAGATGTTTCAAAGCTTCCCGCAGGATGAATCCATCAAAGCCACGGGAATTACTCAGAACAGGCAGCGCTGTGTTGGCCATGGGGAAATTCCAGACATTCAGGGAGTGTGGCCCTGCCAGGAAAAAGTCAGATCTGGCTGCGCTCTCGGTGTGCACGTGGCACTGAGGGCTGGTCAGCTCTGCCAAGGCAACACATTCCCCATAGGAGCAATCCCTGTGGTGCCACTGGTGCTGGGAGCCAAGGGGTCAGGTTTTGCTGATTGTCGTGTCAATATTCCCCTGTTTGTACGAGGGTTATCGGGCTGAGCTGGAGGGTTGGCTCGAGCAGGCTGTGGAGGCAGATGGATTTTGTTGCTGGTTTATATAACACTCAGAGAATTGCCAGGACAGGCCCCCAGGGGGGTAATTCCTTGCTTTTCCCTGCATTTGCAGGGGATAAACTGAATGGAGAGATGACAGGTGTGTGGGGCACAACCCGAAGAAGAGAGAAGTGAAAATTTTACCTTGTTTGGGGGTGGATTAGAAGGAAAAAGGAGCAGAGAGAAAACGAGACCAGGACTAGTGTGGGCTGGATATGAGGGGAGAAATGGGTTTCAGAATGGCCTTAAGTTGAATAGAGCAGATTAGCTATTAGATTTAGATAATAGATTTACATTAGATATTAGTAAAAAATTTGTACTTATGAGGGTGGGCAGGCCCTGGCACAGGTTGCCCAGGGAAGCTGTGGCTGCCCCATCCCTGGAAGCGTTCGAGGAGAGCTTGGACAGGGTTTGAAGCAACCTGGTCTAGTGGAAGGTGTCCCTGACCATGGCAGGGGGTTGGAACTGGAAGAATTTTAAGGTCCCTTCCAACCCAAACCATCCTGTGCTTCTCTGATAAATCTGAGCTCTCAGCGGTGCTTTGGCTCAGGAGATGTGACAGCACTGCCCCAGGTGATGGAGCAGAGAGACAGCAGAGGAAGTTTGGGAAGGAAAAGGTAATCCTTAGCTTTCCTTTGCCTTAAACTGGAAATGATTCCCCTTGCAGGAGAAGACGTCAGCACCACGGGAAAAGCTGCGTCAGTGGTACAAATCTCATTACTTATCAGTGACAGAAAAGGAATCCCCAGCCATTTGTGCAGGAGCAGTAAGTCCCAAAACAGCTCCCCGTGGGACTGTCTCAGAGAGGGGAGCTGGGGAAAGGCAGCTTTGCAGTGCAAGCTCCAGCACTCATTCCTGTGCTGCTTACAGAGCTTTCAGTGGGGTTCACGAGGGCACACAGAACCCCATGGGCTTTTTAACCTGAGAATTTGTTCATGCTTCTAATTTCTGCTTCCACTCCACTTCTGGGGCTGCAGGCTTTCCTCTGGCAGATGTAGATGGGATATTGGCTCAAGGGCAGCTCTCTGCCCTTAATTCCCCTGGCTCATTGAGCTAATTCTGCTCTGTTAATCACCTTAGAGTCAATTTAGGATGCTTCCTGATGGTGGACATGTATGTTGGCCACGGCTGAGAGGCACCTTTACTCTTTCTGCATCAGCAGCTGGGGCTGGAAGATGTGACTCCCCTGTTGCCCTTGGTGACCTTGCTCTTTGTCAGGCCATCAATGCCAGCTGGCAAAAGCCACCAAGAAGGAAAGAAGCACTAATCCAACTTTCAGTCAAACTGAGGGCAGGGAAAAATATTGTCTTGGGGGGAATTGGAGCACTGGGGATTGTCTAATGGCTCCATGATGCTTTTGGGCAGGTCAAGTGTTGCATCCACCCAAAAATCTTGGCAGCTCTGGCTTCCATTAGTCCTGGATGTCAGGCTGGTCAGTGCCTGACCCAACTGAGTTTTGAAAGCCCAGAAATCATTTTGGTGTTGTCAGCTGTGGTGTCACTGCTTCCTCTTCCTAATGCTGGTTTTAAAAGCCTGGATTTGCACATTCAAAATGCACAAATGTCTTCAACCCTCTTAGTGCAGCACATGGGACTCATCCCTGTCTTAACACTGCCACATCCAGGATAACCTCTCTGGAAAATGGATCCATTTACCACATATTTCAATAGAGGCCTTGAAAACTGCCCCTCTCTGTTTAGGAAACGTTGGATAAAGGAAATGGCTTCTAATCTCTATCTTCTGTTTGGTGCATGATTCATTTGCTCATCACAGGGCAGAGCAGACTCAACAATTCTTCGCTTTTTATTTATTTTACTTTCTTTTCAGCTATGCAGACAGAAATTATCACAGTCGTGGAGTGGTTTGGGTTGGAAGGGGAGTTTAAAGATTATCCAGTCCCTGACTTGCCCAGAATCTCCTGCTGCAACATTCAAGCCCAGACACTTTGCTATTATCGAGTTGCTGATTTTTTTGCAGGATGTGGAAGGAGTCATGATGCTGGAATGCTGCTGGAACACTGGATTCATGGTGCCTTGCCCTCTAGTGCTGTTGGATTGCAGTTCACTTGAATTCCTTCACTAAATCAGGTGCTTAATTTCAGCATTTGGTGAGACACGATGGGGAGACAAGAACCAGCATGGGATGGAATTGGAATTGGCAGCAGCACTTTGATTTAGGTTCACGCTTTTATTTGCCCCTCCCCTGGGTGATGGTGAAGCACAGGCTGTGCTGCTTCGGTCCATTTGGGGTCGTGAGCGTGGCCTGAAGGTTTTGTGGGTTTGCAAAGGGTGGTAATTTCAGCTCAGGACCCGAGTTCTCAGGATTTATCAGGCATCTTGTGAGTAACAAGGGAATCAAACACACTGAGAAAGAGCAGTGTGGTTCCTATGTTTTGTAGAAAACCAGTTGCTGCTTAATGAAACAGACCTGAGGCCAAGATAATTAAGGGCAATGAAATTAATCAGGCGAGTGAGGCAGCCACACCCGTTTGAAGGAGGATGGGGCAATCACGGGCAATTAAGGTGATTAATCCTCTCATTGTCACCCACACATCCAGCACCTGGATGTCGATGTGTGGTTACCTAACTGTGCTCAGAAGGGTGCTCCAGGCAAAGGTGGTGCTTCCAGGTGAGGGTTCTTCTCCTTGACCTTCTTCCCCCCCTTTCTTGGATTTCTGCTGAGCTTCCTTTGACCCTGAGACCTCAGTCATGGGTGGAAAAGCTCTGGCACAGGATATTTAAGAAAACGTCATCACTTGCCCCAGTGGAAATTTGCCCCCACCAACCTCTGGGGGTCTAGATAACACTTTTATTTATATTTTACATCAGGGTTGCCATGGGGGTGTGATTCACCTCCTGGCTTGCTCTTGAATTCTGGAATCCTGGATTATTCCCTTCATGATATTTATAACATAGTCTTGAAATGGATGATGAGTCTGTGTGGAAATGGGAATGGAATATTTGCCTTCACCTATGCCCTGTTCTATAGAACCTGCAGCCAGCCAGGACGGGGGAGTGGTGTAGGCAGGACTCAGTATGGAAGTGTTTCCTAGATGATATTTGAGGAATTCAGACTTACTTTTCAAGCTGCCCAGTAAAATATATGATAATGTGCTGTAACCCAGCACAAATGCTGAATGAGGCTCAACTTGTCACTGACTCTTTTGAACAGAATTTTAAAAACCTGCTGCAAAAAGGGAGCTGGTGGATGTGGCTGCCTCATCCCTGCAAGTGTCCAGGGTCAGACTGGAGCAACCTGGTCTAGTGGAAGGTGTCCCTGCCCCTGGCAGGGGGTGGAATGAGATGGGCCTTAAAGTTCCTGTCCAACCCAAACCATTCTGGGATTCTGTGTGACAAGGTACCTTCTTGCACTGTCTGGGTGAAAACTGCATGTCTGAGCACCACAAACGTGTTTCTTACCACTCTGATGCCAAGGTGTGTTGTGAAACAGTTTCCTGAGACATCTGGAACTGGGTAACTGCAGAGCTAGGAAAACTTTTTTTAAAGCAATATTATTAATGACCATTAAGATCATCAAGTCTAGCTTAGGTGCATTTTATGTTGATTTCCTGTTGTGGATTCCCTGTGCTAATTTCAAGGGAGGGAGTTAAAAAGGCTTAATTTCAACTAACCTGTGGAAGTTTCAGTCTTTCACAACTTAAAACCAGATAAATTAAAAATAATTTAAAAAATAAATATATAAATATATAAATATAAAGATATAATATATAAAAATATAAATATAAAGATAAATAAAACCCAAAAAGCCAAGTGTACTGGGTTCACAGGGGCATAATGGCTTCCCAATTCTCGGCTGAACAAAGGCTGACCTTTGGATAGGCTGAGGATGAGCTTGTGGAAGATAAAACTTGGAAAACTGGCTACCTTTCCACATTTCAACTAATACCTTGAGATTGCCAGCAGAGATACAAGCCCTGTGGAAAAGCAGAGAGTGTTTTAGTGCAGGCATCTTAATCCAGAATGTGATCCCAGAAGTGCCAGGTCCTTGATCCCTCTGAGCCATCTTCCTTTGGAATGCTCGGAGATTCGAGCCACGTTGTCCTGGGATGCTCAGTTGTACTCCCAGGGAGGAAAGCCAAATGTTTATTGATTTGTAACAGTTTATTTTTGTGTAACAGCTCCCCGTGTTTGTGTCAGGGGAACGTGTTTATTCTAGGATTAAATAAAAGTCCCAGAAGTGAGGCAAGTGGGGTCACTTTGTGGTTGGACTGCTCACAGGACCTGCTCTCCGGTTTACCTATGGAGCAATTTCTGTGTACTCTGGAAAAGCTGTGGTGTTGATTTAGGGTGGCAGATAAGCCCCCTCTGGCCTTCCCCAACCATCAGAGTGTCTCCTGACTGGGACAGCCACTCCCCACTCACAGCCTCAGGCTGTTGTGTTGCTCCTGCTGATGGTTGAGGTCCAAATGGGGTTATTTGGGAGAACTAACAGCCTCCCAGTTCTGTTAAAGCCTCTGGGCTGACCTCAGGTCCACTGATGGCATTGTCCTCAAATGGTGTGTGACCTAAAACTCACTGATGGTGTTGATCTCAGGCCACCAAAGCACTGGGTCCAAGCTGTGGGTTAGAAAAGCTGCTCACCATAGCCCTGGATGAGCCATGAATGGGCAGAAAATTGACTCCTGAAAAACTGTTCAATGCTTCTATGAAGTTTTCACAGCAATTTTGTCCCCAGTTGCCTCCCCGAACAGTCTGGAGGCTGAGTTTGAGTGGCCAGGCAAATCTTGGACAGGAAGGTTTCCTTTTCTGTAGTGCTTTTCCCTAGGATGAGGGAAAGCAGCATTATTGTTCCCGAGCTGTGTGAAGGCTGATAAAGAAACCTATCCCTGCTATAAAAGTAATTTCCCTAATTTCATCCTATGAAGTGCAAAAAGGACTTTCCACAATCGCCAGCTCTGTGAGAAACAAACAAAACACTTGGGAAAACCAAGGGAAGCCATAATCAGCAAGTCTGATCCCACATCCTTTTTCAGAGTTTGCTTCCATGGTCTCCTTGGTTTGGGGGTCTGACTTTCAACTGCTGAAAACAGCAGTTACAAGATTAAATCTGAAAATCAGGCATGATCCCCCTTTATGCCAAATCTTGCCCTGACCCTCTGGACGTGCCTGGAAAAAACCACATAAAGCATTTTGATGGTCAACAAATGGTTATGATTTTATTGAGTTGCAGAATACACAAGAAAAAAAATTGTTCTTTTTGAGTTACTGAAATATTTTATTTTTATTTTTAAAGAATGAAAAAAATCAGGACCTGTCCTAATAAGGAATGTGGGTTTGCTCTTTTAACGTTGGGAATGTTAGGGCTTTGTTAGGAAGGCTTTCTTAGGAAAGCATCTGCTAGGAGAGGCCATGGCTAGGGCATGGCAGCTTGTGACAGAAGGAAAAGGATGTCTTTGCCCTAAGAAAGACCTCAAATCCAGCCAGAGTGCCCAGATGGTGCCTGGAGATGGGTCCTGATGAGGCTCTGAGCCTGCCAAACCCTGTTTCAGTGAGCAGTTGGGATCTAGATTCCTCAAATCCATGCTTAAAGGGAAAACCCCAGTGCAAGTCCCCTAATTCCCATTTCTAGTCAGTCCCTGCTCTCAGAGCTGGGGCTGGGGGGGAGCTCAGTGTGAGATCCAGCTCAGCATGAGCTTTTTAGGGATGTCACCAGCCCCTGCCTCTCCTCTGAGCCCGAGCTCTGCCCTGTCTCGCCTCCTTCTCCAGCACAGTTCTCCAGGCAGACACCTGGAGCTGGGAGAACAAGGGACACCTGATTCCAAGTTGCTTTTTCTTCTCTCTCTTCACCCCCTTGGCAATTCTCCTCCCACTCTCCTGCATCCCTCCCCAGCACCTTACCTTCCCGAGTTTCTCCCCTCCCTGTCCCTCTCCTCACAAACCTCGTGCCCACCTCTGTTCTGCCCAGAGGTTTCTCTTTTGCTGCAGTTTATGCCAACTTTCCTCAACCCTCCTGGTCCTCCAGCTCTTCCTACTGCAGTCCCCACCAAGAAGTGTGTGAGGAGCAGCAGAGCCAGCCCTTCCCTGGCTGGTGTTTGATTATCTGCCCTGACACCAGCTCTGTGTTTCCAGCTCGTGGCCTCTGCCCGTTGCCATGTGCCAGTGCTGTGGTGGAGCTGGGTTCAATAACCCCTGGCAGGCTCCCAGCAAGTCTTACTGATTTTTTTTTTTTCCATGTTTGTGTCTCATTACAGTGCAAATGAATGACCTTTATCAAGGGGGAAACGAGAACGAGGTGAACAAGACTTCTCCTCATTATTTTCAGAGAAAGGAGTCAGAGTCCTCAGAAATCTGAGCAAAACTCTGTTTACATTCTGAGTTTCAGTCATTTTAATGGCAAATTTGAACCTGCAAGGGATGTTTGTGACTGACTGGTAGCTGCCTTTTGCCTGTGTTGGAGACAAAGCCAAGCAAGCTCACGATGTGAAGTTTATATCCTTCTATGTTTGCAGTTTTACTGAAACTTCTGGAATATCCCTGTAAGCCTCATTTTGTTTTGATGCTACTTACAGTGATAACAAACCAAAACTGAGCCAGACTTCCAGGGCTCTTTGTCAGGGATCTGTTTGACCTGCTCCAGTTAAAGGATGGAGAATTTACAGAATCACAGAATGGCTTGGGTTGGAAGGGACCTTAAATATCATCCAGTTCCAACCCCCTGCCACAGGCAGGGACACCTTCCAGGGGAACAGGCTGCTCCAAACCCTGTCCAACCTGGCCTGGAACACTTCCAGGGATGGGGAGTCAAGGAGGCATCAAGGCACTTAGGAAATACCTTGAATTCCAACACAGAGCGTTGGGATGTTTTGGAGGGAGGCGAAAGAAACCATATGAGCCAGAGAGGCTTTGCCTGAACAAAATTACCAGTATCTTACATTTTCACCAGATAAGCTTTTTGCGCATAAAAATTAAATTAAGAAGAGAAATGCCCAGCCGCTTACAGAGAGCTGGTGCCCTGCTCTTTTGTGAACAGACCTTTTTTTCTTTTGCAAGAGCAAGACCCATCCATGGCACCTGGGAATCAGCCCTGACTTCACCAGTGCACGGGTTTTATTTCTGGATTTGAGCAACTGAACATTTTTTTTTTTTTTCACGAAAAGGAATTTTTCATGAGGCTGAATCTCCAGATCAATCCTGTCCTCCCTTCTTCCCTTTTACCAAGTTTTTTTGGGAAGAAAAAAATTGCCTGAGAGCTGGTCTTTCCTTCTGCAGATGGTTGGTCTCCTGGAATCTTCAGCTGCTGCCTCCTGTTAGGCCAGGCTCTCGTGCTGGGTTTTTAGCAAAAAACCAGTTCTTCCACTCAACTGGTCAGTGGCCCCCAGGAAAGCCAGGGTGCTAAAGTAGAACTATTTACCTAGGCTGAGCTTTGAGCAGTTTCTATAGGTGCTACAAAGCAAACAGTTTCCCAAGAGGAGAAGAGGGAACAGGGCTAAGGAGAAAAAAAATATTTGCTCTGGAAATAAGAACTGGAGGGGTGGCAAAAAAATGTGGGCTTGTCAGAAGAACGAGCTGAACGTTTCAAAGCTTGCACTGCTGATCCAACTGTGGGCTTGTGGTGGCACAGAGAGGGAGATACATTCAAGGAGTCAGGAAGGGATGTACATATTAAGGCAATTTTAATGAGGTTAGCCACGATTCCAGACTAGCTTGTTACTGTCTGTCTGGGAAATTACAGCACCCAGAAGGATGCTGTTGTTTATGATACTAAGAAATCAATTTGCTCCAAGTCTGTTTGAGCAACAGGTACCCTGGAGACAGAAGCTTTTCATCCCAAACATTCCTGGTGATGTTCAGGCGGCTGAGAACACCAGAACAAGCCCTTCACAAACTCTAACTACTACTGGGCAGCTCAAGTTGCAATCCTGATGCTGAATTTCCCACCTGTAAGCAAAGATAGAATCTCATTTTATTTCCCAAAGAAGGCAGTGGGGGGTGGGAGTACATTTATTTTTTGTTTTTGAAACGCTGGCCAGAGTCCCAGAGTTGTCTCTGCTCACGAAGCACCTTGCTGGTTCTGTGGCACACTGTTGGAATTCAAGGAGCTGACAGAGAAGATCCAGTTTCAGAGCTGAGGGAAGTAATGAGGCATGAAAAGTAACCAGAGTCTCCCTCCTGTGTGTGTTTCCAGTGAGCACTGAGACGGCTGTGGGAGCTGGAGGCTGCTTTTGAAACCACAGCCCTTTGTCATGACCCAGAAGGAACGCTGGATTACACCTGATCCAAAGCCCTGGATTTGTCTGGGATCAGGTTGCCTGTTACAGGAGCACCTGGATGCTGTTCAGCCACATCTGGTAAGCTATCAGTGCATTTTGGTAATCAGGTGTCGGGCAGAAAACCGAGTTTTAGACAGCTTGGGAGAGGGTTCTCCAGGAGGTTTCAGCCCAGTCAGTCCTGATTTCAGAAGGGTTGGGATCAAATGTTTGTGCAGCTCCTCCTTCTGCAGGGAGAGCTCCTTTTCTTCTCTGCTGGTTCCCGAGGGAAGAGTGAACAGTGCCATGGCTCCTGGCCTCTGACAAGCACTTTGGTGCCTGCCAGGCATGTGCAGACAGGCAGAACCCTGTGCTCCTGCAGCCCAGGATGCTGAAAAGCCCATTTGTGGCTCCTCCAGGGCACTGATGAGCAATTAGCAAGTTTTGCTTTTGTGACTTGTTTTGGTCTTTTGTGTCATTTCCTGACAGCCATAATGCTATGCCAGACCTGCTGCTCGTTAAAGAGAAAACAGACCCTCCCCTAAAGGAGACATTTTTCTGTTTAAGCCCAAAAATCTTCTACAAACCCCTGGAAATGGAGGCTGCTGCTAAAAATAGGGTTAGGGGTTAGTTGTGCAGGGTGAGTGTCACAGCTTGGACAGGGGGATGCTATGATTAGAGAAGGAAAGGAGGGAGCTGGGCTCTGGGCAGGGCTGGAATTCCCAGCACAGCCCAGCAGCTGCCGGTCCCATGGGATGGGATTCCTCTTTTACACAAACATGGGAAAGAGGCATGAGCTGACTGGGGGGGTCCTTGGCTCGAAAACGTTCTCTGGGGCCTAAAAACCCACGTGTGAATCAGGGCATGAGTGGTTTGGGCAAAATTAGAGCGGATCTTGCGAAAAAGAAGGTCAAGGTCGTATATTAATGCCCCTTTTTTAAACATTCCTCATCATCCTCTCCCAACCTTCCGTTTCATGCAATACTGGCATCGCTTTTCCTCCTCTGAAGCACATTTGAAATCTGTCTGGGATGAACCCGAGGCAGCTGACAAGACAGGAAAGTCCCCTCCGACCGTGCATGTAGATACAGACTGAGATCTGAGAGTAAAAGACACGAGTGTGATTCCCACCCCCCGCTCCCCCCCCACCCCGGCCCTCCCGGTCACTCACACCTCCCCAGCAAGACTCATGTTCACTTGTGGAGATAAGCATCCAGCCACAGGTCACCAGATTTCTTTAGGGACCTGTGGGAAGAGAATGAAGGCGAGTTTGGTTGGGTTGTGAATCTCGTCTTTGGTGGTTCTTTTCCTGTAAAGAAACCTGTTACTGAATTTTGATATGAATCACAGAATGGTTTGGGTGGGAAGGGATCTTAAAGCTCATCCAGTTCCAACCCCCTGCCACGGGCAGGGACACCTTCCACTAGCCCAGGTTGCTCCAACATGACCTTGAACACTTCCAGGGATGGGGCAGCCACAGCTTCTCTGGGCAACCTGTGCCAGGGCCTCACCTCTCACAGAGAAGGATTTCTCCCTGATATCCAATCTAAAGATCTTTCTTTAGTTTAAACCATTCCCCTTGTCCCAGCAAATGTTTTAATTCGCATCAAATATTTTAATTCACCATGAAATTTTCTTGCAGGGCATCCATCACCCCGCTGTGTCTGGGGACAAAAGCAGGTTTTGAGCCAGTTTTCATCTTGTGCAGGACACCCCTGGACTGCAGGACACATTCTCATGTTCCCTGTCATAAATTATTCCCCTTGGAGAAACTGAGACAGAACCATTAGCAGAGAGGCTGCTGACAAGGACTGTTAGATCCTCTCCAGCTCTGCCTGTTGCTGCTGGCAGGGCTCACGTGGGATGCAGCACGGGCTGTAACCTGACTCACCCCCCTTTGATTCATCTCCCTTTGCAGCCTGCAGATCAGCTGCCAGCTCCCAGAACCAAGAATCATCAGCTGCCAGAGCAGCATTTCAAAAAAGGGTGTTTTAAAGAAGGTCCCTGTCAAATCACAGGATCATTAAGGTTGGAAAAGCCCTCTATGATCATCAAGGCTCCCAGCACTGCTGAGCCACCACTGAACCACGTCCCCAACATCAGGTTAGTAACCATCTAAATGTTGTGTGTTTGGTATTTTGATAGCAACATCACATTGACATGGTATTCCTGAAGGGTCTATAGTGCCCTGAATTCTCTGTGCTAGAAAATACAGGATGTGCCATCCCTGTAAGCATAAATTGAAGCTGCAGGTGATACCAGAAGGACCTTACCCAACAATGTCTACAAAAGCTTTCCCAAGAGGCTTCTCCTCATACTGGACTCCATACTTGGCACATAACGACTTCACCAAAGGCTTCACCTTCCAGAAATTGTGCCGTGGCATTGTTGGAAACAGGCTGGAATAGAGAGAGAGAGGGAGAGCGAAAAAACAAACCTGAGGAAACCCTGGAGACAAACCCCAAGGGATGGACATCTCTGTCTGCATCCTCAGGGGGCTCATTGTTAGTGTGTCCTCCTCCTCAGGCTGCACAGGCAGACAAAGGAAGAGAGGCACAGACACATCCATGCTCTACCAGCCCTCTGTTTCAAGTTTTCTGTGAAAGCCTTGGGAATAATCGTTTCGGGAATAATAGTTCGCTTAGGGTTTGAGCCCACAGCTTTTGTGACTGGTAGATACATAATCATAGCTCCTAAATAAATCCCAGAATAGAACTGTGAGAGTGAAAGCTTAAGTATTTGGCAGCAAGGCCAGGTGATGCTGGGTCTGTACTCACTGGTGCTCGATCTGGAAATTCAGGTGCCCGGTGAACCAGTCGTTGAAGAAGGACTGCTCGATGTTGCAGGTGGCTGCCATCTGTGGGGGCAGGAAAAGGCGAGGATTAGTGACATCTCACCCCAAAATCAGAGCAAAGCTCCTCTTGCCTGAGCTGTCAGAATGCAGACACTGTCGTGGTGGGGCTGCTGGGCGCAGCAAGGGGAGCTTTAATCCCCCTTCAGGGCTTACTGTTGAGCAAACCTGAAGTAAGTCAAAGTCCAGGGGTTTGACTGGTGGTAAAGTGGTGTGGCAACCCGAGCCCAGGCTCCTCAGTCTCAGCCTCTCCCAATAAAAACCAGATGGTTAACAACAGTACCAGTGTGAAAAAGGGGGCAGGAAAAAGGCATGGACACAAAGCCTGCTTTTCTACCCCATCTACTTAATTCCCAGTGTGCCTTAAGTGCCAGGTCTGAGCATTCTGACAGTATCTATTAGCTATTCTTGCTATTGATGGTTGTAAAATTAGATATTCTTTCTTAAAATCCTCTTGTACTCTGAACTGGCTGTACTGAGCTCTCCCTCCAGCTTTGATTGTCACTGAGTCTCTACTGTTTGTATCTCTGTGCCAAAATTCAGCACACAGGAAAGCCAAATCACGCTTCTTTAACCTGATACTGCCTCAAATCTGAAGGAACCTTTTGATTAAATTAATTCCAAAATTTTTAGGCTTCCATGACTTGACCCAGCTCCGCTGGCTCTGGGAAGAAGGTCCTCACGGGAGGGGTGATGGGCAGACACCCTACACTACACAGGGGGTAGTGGTAACCCAGTCTTAGAGTAGATTCCATTTTGGGGCGAGTTTGGGGTGTTTTGTTCCCTCCTGGTTACCTGAGAGCTCAGCCAGTCTCTGTGCTTCTCAGAATCAATTTCCATTGGAATGTGGTTCATCTGGGTGACCCACACGAACCAGTGGCTCTCCAGAAACCTTCAAAGAGAGGAGAAATCCTGACAATTGATACACAGGTGGGGACATCAGGAGGGGAGGATATCCTCCTGCAAGAAGGAGATTTCTCTGAGGTATTGAGGTAAATTGCTCTCTCAGAACCACTCCAAGTCTCAGCTCTGCCTCAGGCTTCTTTAGAGTGGCTTTTTTATTGCTTATGGCACAAAATGGCATTTTTCAGCACCTGTACAACAGTCTGCATAAATGCATTTTTTATTCCCTTTAACCAAGAAGTTAAAGGGAACTACTTTATTGTAGTTACATTAATATAAACTGAGATTTAGAGGTATGTTGACAAGATGTTGCCTGGACCCATCCTTGTTCCAGGATGTTCACCAACCTTGTTTAAGTCTTTAGGCTTGTTTTCTGCAATTTTGCGTTTGTTTGTTTGTTTGTTTGTTTTCTTGCACTTTGAGCTTGATGAAAAATTTTTGAAATAATGGGTCAGGTGAGATAAGTTTTTCAGCCTGATTTCAGGCTGGAAGCAGGTACAGAATCCCCTCTGGGAAAGGGTGGCCAGAGAAGCCTGGAAGGATCCAGCCACAGCCAAAGTGGGAAAAAATCTGCGTAAATATGTTGGGATCGGACAGTGTGTGTGGCAACAGGGGATGAGGAAAGCAAGGAGAGTGCAGGGGAGATGCTGAGCACCAGCACCTCCTCTGCTGCAGGGAGGCTGGACTGGGAGACAGAGGGAAGTGAAGCAGTGGGAACTGCCAAGATAACACACAGGGAACCTAAAAAAGGGCACAGCAGAGCTGAGGCTGGACTTGCCTGGCACTGGAGGGGGGGGAGGGCAGCAGGGATGGCCTTTCTCTCCTACCTGACGAACGTGAGGAGGCACAGGGATCCCAGCAGGCCGTAGAAGGGGATGTATGTGATGAAGTAGCGCAGGTAGTAGCTGATGGCCCAGGCCAGGTCCTAGGGAAGAGAGGAGACATCAGGCATCCCTTTGCCCACCTGGGATAGCGTGTCCTTGCTGGTGATGCTGGGCACCCTGGGTAACCCCTCTCCCTCTCTGCTCCAGAGTGATTTCCTGTGGAACATCCAGACCCCCCCAGGGTGGAGGGAATGTTTCACTCACCGCCCAGAACCTGCGCCTGATCATGGTCGAGATGATTTGGATTTGGAAGTACACGGGGATGAGCAGAGGTGGGAAGACTGCAAAAGCAAAGGGAGATGTTGTGGCCATCAGAGGGGTGGGGAAGGCGTGTGACATGAGCCAGCAGGTGATTTGGGACTGGTCCCAGGGAGCTTGGAACATGCTCTTTATTTTTTTTTTTTCCCATTCAGTGTCTCCCACGGAGGTGACTCCCAGCCCTGACCTGGGGGCATTCACAGTGGTCCTGACAAACACAAGAAGGACTGGAAGGGTTCACTGGCATTCCAGGAAAAGGGAGAAGTGGAGAGCAGATACTCACTGAGGAAGAAGTACTCGTGCTGGTGGTTGTAAGGCAGGTACTTCAGCTTCTTCTTGCCATACTGCAGGACACAGAGGAGAAAGCTCAGCCTTGGATTGTGCCATTTACAGGCAGGGGCAGAGTCTCTGCAATGCTTGGTTTACTGGCTGCAGAGTCTTGACTGATTGCCCACCACCAGCTAAGAAGTGTATGGGGATGATTAAATATCATGTCTTTGCAATTGTGTGAAGTGTAAACTCATTTTTAAAGCCTCCTGGCTTAATATTCAGGTAATTTCTATTTCCTGGAGAGCCTGATGGCATTTTAATGCACTTCTCCACCTTCTGCCATGCCTGTGGCCATGATAAGATCCGCCAGCACCTCCATCATTCCTGATATAAATGTGATAGGCATAAAGCCTGACTTTCTGGAAGTCACTGCACGGAATGTCTGTGCCAGGCAACAATCCTTGTGTAGTTTTCCATGCAAAACAGAAGCACCAGGTCTGCAAACTTCACCTCCACAGTGAAGTATATCTAAAGCTATACAGAAATGTCTTTTTTGAGCTCCAGGACTGCTCCCACCAGGAGCCTGGAGAAGATGGATTGCTGTGAACTTGCATTATTGCTCCCAGCACAACAACTTCCCAATGACCCTATACCAGTGTCTGTCCCCCCTACATGTCTCTGGAGTTACTTTCTTAATAGTATAAAAGCTGGCTGAGAAACCATTTTCAATGTTGCATTTCTGTGTTGTCTTTGCTGCAGGTGCTTCTTTGTTTATTTTCTTTGTTTATTTTCTTCAGGTTTTTTTTTTGTTTGTAAACCAGAAATCCTCCTTCCGTTGTGAAAAAGACAAAGGGTGGTACATGGTTTAAGTCTCTGTGTAGGTTTTTGTAAGTAGACAGCAAATATTTTGGCTCTGGAGGGACAGACTGAATTACAATCACTGAATGTAGCCTGTTCATTCATGTGCAGTGTGTCAGTTAATGTAAAAAACTGAGAAAATATTCTTATGCAAATAATATCCCTCCAGCTGCTGGAGAGGACCTCGTGCAGATCATCTGGGGCACAGCTGGGTTGACTAATGCTGGAAGATGTTTGCTATGGAAATGGAAAATCAGTTTTGAAATGCTCTTTATGGAGGACTGAGGAGCACACTTTCCCCCTTGTGTTGATATTTCTGGCCAGCAGGATGAAGTTGCCTTTAAGGGTTTTCTGCTCTCTTTCCAACCTCATCTGCATTATTTTTCCCAAGAAACCCCAAAACTGTGGTCAGTTCAGGAGATGGATAGGGAACTATTAGTCAACCCTGCCCTTCAGCCCAAGGGTTGGGGAGGGTGTGATGGCCAAACTGCCGTCAGACAGATGAAATCTCTGGATTAAACATTTCCTTTCTAGCATTCCTGGAAGTCTTGACTGTGCAAGTCACGTCTTCCAAACAGAAGCCGATTCCTGGATTTGCACAATCATTGCCTGAAGCCCTTTCAGGCAGTAGTTTTCCATGTTTTTACCCACTTTTCCTTACCTCGACAGGCTGTGTGTCTCCAAGGACAAAAACGTGCAGCATGTTCACATCTGGGTCCTTGTGGAATATGTTGGGCTTGGCGTGGTGCTGGAAGTGCCGGTGGTTCCACCAGTTTGCAGAGGCACCCTGGGCAGACACAGGGACAAGGGATTCATCCCTGGGAAGCTCCACCTCCTCCAAGGGTAGGATTTCCCAATCATTTATATAAACTAAACCAGTGCGACTCAGATCACGTTATCAAAGTGTTATTTGCTTTTGAAAGAGCAGCAAGCAGGGAGTGGCTGAGCTGTTGGTTGCTATGAGACTGCTGGTTCCAGAGGGATGGTTCATCCTCACTAAGGATCATCCACAGTGAAAGACAGGGAATAAATACACTCTCAGCGAGTTCCATGTCACTGTGTCTTCCCACATAGAATGATTTGGGTTGGAAGGGACCTTAAGGACCACCCAGTTCCAAATCCCTGCTGTGGGCAGGGACACCTTCCACTAGGCCAGGTTGCTCCAAGCCCTATCCAACCTGGCCTTGGACACTTCCAGGGATGGATAGAATCATTTAGGTCCTGTAAAATCATCAAATCCAAGCATTAACTAACACTAACCAAATCCACCACTAAACCCTCTTGCTGCCCTGCCAATTATTATCCTTGTTTCCCTCTCTGCCTGTGAGGCACAAAGTGGGTTTGGGACAACGGTGCCTGCTGCACGTGGATGAAATGCCTGGGTAGCACTGGGCTTTACACAGGATAGAAATCCTGGAGGCATCTTGAATGGGTGGGATGTAGCAGGATGGGGTGTCTGAAAGATATTATTCCTTATTGGAGTGCATGGCGAAAATATGGATATATAAAGTTATGTTTTTTATTAAGCTTTGTCCTCAGCTGGTATAAATTGGAGCGGTTCCACTGGAACTTGTGGAATTACTGACTCAGCTATGAATACAATCTCTTATCTCTTCCGCAGAACAGCTCCATGTACAATGGCCACAAAGTTCTTTGTGCTTCTGCTCACTTTGGGAAGGTTTAGAGCTGCTCTTTCCTGCCCTGACAGGGCCAGAGTGACCCACAGGTGTTTCTACAGAGCCCTGGTTCCACAGTGTCCTTTACCTTCAGGTGTCCAATGACAAACTTGTGGACGATGTGGTTCCAGGAAGATTTCTTAAAGACAGACAGGTGTCCAAAATCGTGTTGCAGCCACCCTGCCTGGGCCTGGGATGAAGGGAAATCAAACAGTTAGGAAGCTGTTGGGAATGAGAGTGAAGCACAAAAGAAACAGAGATGGAAAGCACACTGTGAGTGTGAGGAAGACAGGGAATTAACCGAGTGAGAAGGTGAAGATCTCAGGAGGGGAACATTAAATCGTGGAACCATTCAGGTTGGAAAAGACCCTGAAGGTCACGAACCCAACCGTAAACGTGACAGTGCCAAATCCACCAAGATGTGGAAGGAAAAGAGAAAGGTGAGAAAAATGCGTGAGCCACAATCAGGAGGCACCACAGTGGCAGGTAAGTTGTGAGTATTTTTCACTGGTGTGACTGTTTTGCGCTGGTAAGTAATGTAATACGAAGAGTTCAGCGCACACTGTCCTTCTCCTGAGTGATCTGTGCTGCCAGCGTGCTCCATCCCTGCAGGCTCTCACCTGGGAAGTCGTAAGGATGCAGGCCAGGATGAGGGTCGTGATCCAGCCAGTACCAAAGTATGAAACCATCAGCCAGGCCAACACTTCCATTGCAATAATGTGGCCCAAGTAAAGAGAGAAGAACAAAGGGCTTGCTCTGAACAATTTCATGTCCTCTGCAGTCTTCCTCAGGGTCCGGAAATCCTCCACCAGCTGGGACTGCAGGAGACAGGCAAGGGCAGTGTGAGGCTTTGGAGGGAATCTGAACGAGCTGAAGGATGACTCCCATGCTAAGGACCCTGCAGTGCTTGGCTACTCCAGAAGGAAAGGGCCTGCCTCCATATTCCCCTCGTTTTCCAGCTTTTCACAGCACTTCCCTATAAATAAACACCCTGGCTGGTCTGAGCCCACATCCTGACCTTTTGCACCTCCAGCCAGCAGAGTAATTCAAGCCTCCCGCTGTGGATCAGCAGCACGACCTGGCTCTGTCAAGAGTCATATCACCTGATGACTCCTGCCTGAATGAGCTTCCCAAGTACTGAAGAGAAGCTGGAGAAAGAGAGAATCCAGTGCTATTGTGCAGAATTCCAGAGCTCCGATGATGAGCATCCAATGTCGTCTGTTCAAGCTGCGGGGTCGTGCCGTGCGCTCACCCATGAGGAGCGTCCCTGGGTCACTGGGGGTCACTGCTGGCTCCTCTATTGTGAGTGACACAGATCTATCATAATCATGACCAGCCACAAACAAGGGGGCAGGATTGGGTTTCGTGGCAGCAGCCAGGCGTGCCACGCTCCGGGCCTGAATTATGGATGAGCGGTCTGGCAGGGAGCAGAGCTGCCCTGGGGACGGCAAGTGGGTGGAAAGGGTGCTTGGTGGGTTGCTCCTGTTAGCACAGCCACCAAAATGAGACGTCTGGGTCACCTGTGCTCACGCCATGCATGGCACAGCGTGTGCTCCCCAGAGCTCTGCTGGCACTGCGCTCAGCAGGATGAGCCAGTGCGAGTCTCAAAGAGGCATTTCCCTGGGATTAATATGCCAAAGGGAACTGCAGAGCAAACAGGGAAAGAGGTTCAGGTCTTGCTTGGGTGGTGAACACCTGTCTGGGAGCCTATTCAGACTCCTTTGCCTACTCCTCTCCTTCCCCCACAACAGGCAAGTGGTGACATGTTTTAGAGCTTGTCACCAGAGGAGGAACGGCAGAAGGGACCCCAGAGCTCACCAGAGCTGCTGCACATTTCCCTTTCCACATGTCTCAGTTCCCATTTCCCTTCAGGACGGGATCAGGCCAGCCTAGGAATCAGCTGTTGGTGGCTCTGTGGCAAAGGAAAGGCTAGCACAGACAGTCTGAACCTGTTGCCCCACTCCCACCAACACTTAAACCTATATTGGGATGTGTATGTTGCCATGTGGAGATGTTTAGTTACTGACAATTTTCCTCCCTTTCTGGAGCTGTCTGTAGGGACAAGACCTTTATAATCTGCCTGCTTCTGACCTGGAGAACACCCCAAGAGGAAAGAATGGCAGGAATACCCACCATGAACCCCAGATCAGAAACAAATACTCACGTTTTTACCTCGGTCCTGGCTGGGCTCCCCTGGAGCAAGTTCTCCAATAAGCAACGGCTTGAGAAACTTTTGCACCAAGGTGGGATTGATATGGAAAGCCTGGAATGCATCCTGGAGTGGAAACAGGAGTAACTGTGAGATCAAAATGTGCCTTCTATTCACTGTATCATTCCCATCCACTTCCAGCAGCTGTGCCCCCCATGTACCCGTGAAAGAGGGGCAGGAGGTGACCTCCACCTCTGTGATCACTGTTTGGGGCTTTAATTCCACTTTAAATCCAAAATGGATTTGCTTCCCCATTCTCCAGGGAAGGGCGAGACCTGGGAAGTTATCCAGCCATATGGTGAAAGGCACCTCAAGAAATGTTTTCTAAGCAACTAAATACTTAAACCCTGTTAATTCCCTTAGAAGGTAGGCAGGGAGGAATTTGTGCAAATCCCTACTAGGATATAAATACCCTTGGAAAGTCTGATGCTGGGGAGGGGTTGGCTGTGGTGACTGAACCTCGATGTAACTGCAAATACAAAAAATACCAAAAATACCAAAAAAAACCCCAAAATACAAAAATATTACTGGGTGTAGATCCCGTAGATCCCAGCAGTAAAACAACTGAGGAAAACTTTTTATTTTGGAGCTGGCCTTTCTCTTTTTATTCTGTAAGATGAGTAACTGAGAGCTCCCTTAACTTTTCTTTATTCTAGAGCCATATTCTAGACATATTGGCTGTTCTATCTCCCTGCAAGTCTTAGAGAGGAACTAAACCATGCTAAGCAGGTTAGAAATCTTGAAATTATTAGTTATCAATACATGTGATGAGATTTCTTGTATTTCTCCTGTGTATTTTCTGTTCAGTTCTGTTCAGTCTGAAATGTTGGGTGCATTTCACTGAAGTCTCCATAATACTTGTTAATAGACATAAATTCTGTTAACTTTCAGCAACAGAATCTAATTGAGGGATGAAACTCAATATTGATGAAACCTGCGAGGTAAGTCTTATCCTACGTACTCCTGTGGCTGGAAAAACAGGAAATCAACTGTAATATGATTTTTCTTACATATTTTCAAGACTTCTACTATGGAAGAATAATGCCTTGTTTGTAGAGTTAATTTGATCCTGGAATTCATGAGTTTACCCAACTCTTCTTTTTTTCTACTCCTTTCCCTTCCCACCTGTTTTTGTCTACCTGTATCCTGCAGGTGCCTTGTGGGGCCATATATTTGATGTCAGAGACCTTGCCCGCTCCTCCTTTCACGTGCCAAGGCTTAAATTGTAACCCTGAGACAATGTTAGGGACAGAAAGCTGACAAAGATCAGAAACCCTTATTCTGCCCTTACTGCACAGAATTAACTCCTGGAATTCACCCAGGAGAGCTGTAAAGATTACTTCCATAAAGTGCTAAGACCAGTATGGAAAAAAAGAAAGAGTTGAAAGCAGGAGTCAGGAGTCCTGTGTTTCAGCCTTTCCACCTTTGTCCCATTGCCCAACAATTGTAGGGGCCAGCTCTGTCTCCCTCCTGGCCCTGAAGAGAAAGGGCAGAGTGGAAAGCTGACCCTCCTGGGGGCTGACCTCCATCAAAAGCCCTCAAAGTCCACCAAAATCAA
>NW_020956175.1:0-2636 GCF_003031625.1 Empidonax traillii | reverse complement strand
CCATAAAGTGCTAAGACCAGTATGGAAAAAAAGAAAGAGTTGAAAGCAGGAGTCAGGAGTCCTGTGTTTCAGCCTTTCCACCTTTGTCCCATTGCCCAACAATTGTAGGGGCCAGCTCTGTCTCCCTCCTGGCCCTGAAGAGAAAGGGCAGAGTGGAAAGCTGACCCTCCTGGGGGCTGACCTCCATCAGAAGCCCTCAAAGTCCACCAAAATCAACAGAAACTTTCACCTGATTCCAAGGCTTTGGGCTGAGCTTTGAAATAATACCCTGACCACAGAAACTGTGCTGTGGAAGGTCATGTTTGTGTGTATATATATATATTTATATATATGTGTGTGTGTGTGTGTGTGTGTATATATATTTATATGCATTCATGTAAACAGGTACTGCAGCATTTTCAGCTCTTGGACCCACAAATATGTCACTGACTTGTTAACTCTGGTTGCTGGTTCCCTTCTCTGGAACAGTTTTCAGATGATGTGAAAGAGGAAGGAAGAGCAGAGTGAGAGGGGGAGTGAAGAGCTGACTGCACCAACTGCAAGGCTGTGCAATTTTGGGGGAAAAAAAGGGGAAGAAGGGGAAAGAGCGAACATGTAAGAAGAGAGGTGAGTCAATATTATTTAAACTAATGGGAAAATAAAGTCTTTGGAAGTCTGACTGGGCACTGCCTGTCACCATGCTGGAAATCCTGCTGGTTTGTGCACTAATACACCTAAAAGGTATTTTTGTCTCCCTAGGGCTTCCCTGCCAGTAGCAAGTTTTCTAAACATGCCTAGAAATGCTCTGTCATGCCTTTTCCAGGGCCTTTTCCTTTTTCTGCCTCTGGACTGAATAGTTTACTTCTTTCTGGGTGGGAGGAAAGGTAAGGGTTGGAACTGGTCAGAAATGCAGAATATGTTGTTGCTCAACAAGAAATGTTGTTATTACCTATATGTCATGTATCTCCTTTATTAATACATCCTGAATATAGTACCTGAATTTTGGGATTGTCCTCGATTCCACAGGAGATAAAAGGCGAAAGATAGTCTTTGGGAAGTGCTGTGGGATGTTGACACTTGACTTTCCAGCTTTGTGCCCTACTGACCAAATAAGATTAAGTGTCTTGCAGGATATGGGCAAGTGGGATTTATTCCAGCTGCTTTTGGCTTTGTATAATTGAGGTTTGGACATTTGAAGTGCTTAGAGCATCAGCACAAGGGTGTGCTTTCACATCCTTGAGCATCCTGAAACAGGGACCCTGCAGGGTGTCCCTGCCTCCCTGCTCTGTGCACGAGGTGACACCAGAACAGATTGTCCCAGGCTAATATGTTGTATTAAAGTGTGGCCTAAAAATCACAGAATAGTTTGGGTTGGAGGGAACCTTAAAAATCATCTCATTCCATCCCCCACCTTCCAACCACCCACGCTTGAACACTCTGGGCATGGGGCAGCCACAGCTCACCTGAGGAATCCATCCCAGAGCCTCCCCATCCTCAGCGGGAAGGATTTCTTCCCAATATCTCAGTCTAAACCCACCCTTTGTCAGTGTGAAGCCATTCCCCCTCGCCCTGGCACTCCCTGCCAACTGCACTTGTTGCTAAGGAGAATCTGAGACAGATGGAAGCCGTGTACAAAACAGGGATGCAAACATGGGAATTTTTATTACTGCCCTCTCCTCTTCCTAAACTCTCTCAGCTGTGGTGCCTTGCAACACATAATAAAACTTGTCAGCAAAGCCTCGACAGAGCTAAGGCCAAGCCTTTCTCACCCTGAATGAGAGGATTTTTTGGCACTAAACTGTTCCTCACCACAGGGAAGCTGGAAAACTGATGCCAATCCTGCTTTAGGGCTCAGAGTGGTGATTTAACAATTTTAGAGCATTTCTAAGACTGTGACTTCATGGCCTGAGATACAGGAAGGGTGGGAAGGTGGGTGGGGAGGTGGAAGGGGGACCAGCAATCCTAGAATCACCGACCTGTGTTTCAGCCTCCCTTTTAAGGAATCCAGACAAATGCAACAGCTGATGCTTTTTGGTTTCTGATGGAGATATTGGAGTTAAATTCTTGGGGATAGGAGTCAAATTCCTCCAGTTCCACCAGCTCTGTGTTTAGGCAGTTGAAAGTAAAACCTGGCCCATCTTTTTGAGGGGGAAAGCTATTCATTCAGAGGATTTACTGGAAAGGGACAGGAATGCCACAAGGTAGCTCAGCGTTTCAAGGAAAAGAATGGAAAAATAACCATGAAATGCAAGGAAATGGGAAGTTTAGTGGTTCTGCCAAATAATTTTGTCATACGTGGAGCCTCCTCCTTGTTAAGCTGTCAGTGGCTGTGGGAGACCAACAGTTAATGTTGCTGCTTGGTCTCTGCACATTTTGGGAAAAGCTCTGAGGCAGTTTGGATTCTATTAACATGCCCTAAGGCGAGAACACGCTCTCTGGATGCACTTCTGAGGAAGGTGGTTTTGAGGGAAACTCCAGACAACAAATAATTTATTTCTAATTTGTTCCTTTGTCAAGGTCGGGGCTTTCTTTTTGTTTGGCTTGATTTCATATTTTTTAAGTTGCTGAAACCTGAGAGGTGGCTGAATCCAGCTCGGGAGCAGCTGGAGCAGCAGCAAGTGGTTTGCATTTTTTTTCTTTTTTTTTTTTTTTTCCCC
>NW_020956174.1:334752-340331 GCF_003031625.1 Empidonax traillii | reverse complement strand
CAGCTGTCATCAATCATGAGAAGGAAAAAAATAAGTTTTTTTAAATTCAAACAATTTAAGTTAGGTGAGATGACTGCTACTCATGATAATCACCTCAGTCATATAACTGAATATTCATAATTTACATAAAAGAAAGTAGAAAAACTTGGTTCTTTCTAATATCCATTTCAAAGTGAGCCTTCTAATTTGATTTCTCAACACTCTTGTCAAGTATCATCTGAAATACATATATATATTTGCTTATTTTTTCCCAAAATGGAGCAACTTGGTAATATTTTTGAGTGTCTGTTAACCTGAAGCTTTATCTATGAATATTTTTACCAAGTGGCACAATTCAGTTTCATCAAAAGGACAACAAATAAAGTATTATTTTACCATCTAAACTGTAAAGACTGAAGTTGATATTTCTGAATAACATCAAAAACCCTCTGTTTCTTATTTGAGTAGTTGTTTTTATGCATTAAGAGAGTGCCTCAGCCCCACATGTAGCTGTTGGCCCTGTATGCATCCTTGATTAGCACCTCCTTTGGCTGAAAGGTTGTGTTATGCTCCCACAGTTGTTATCAGAGGGGTAAGAGAAATTAAAGAAAAGAAGTGGAGACACAAAGACTTGACATATTTTTTCTTGAGCTTCTTGAACTATGGCAGATTTTCCTTCCTCAAGTTACATTTCATGCTTCCCTGCCAGTGTTTCCTATTGTAGAACTACTGATTTAAATAAAAGATACTAAACCTTTTTAATAGTTTATAAAAATGTCCTTGAATCCTGGGCTTTTTTGAAGGGTCAACAGTCAGATGTTCTGGTGGCAGTCTGGAAGGCAGAAAGGAAATAAAAAGGAACATTAAAACCATCATTCAGATTTCACTGAATTATTGTTTAAACTAGTAATTGAGAAAAAAAATCAAAAAACCTAATTCTATAGATGTGCTTCTGGGAAACAAACATGCTAATATGTTTGAGTGGCAAGAGAGTACTCCCTTTTAGTCTAGAAAATAATGCCTGGGTCTGTGCACATCTTTGTCCTACTTATCCTCAAACCCTAAAATACATGCCAGAATAAATATTTACTTACAGATATTAATTTTAATACTAACATCCATAATGTTAGAATTAAGAAAGAAGTAAAATTGTAACTTCAGAGAAGGCAATTTTTTTAAATTATTTTGATAGCAATGAAGAAAGCAGTTTCCAGAAGAAAAAAAAAATCCCCAGAGAATGAATAAATTATCACATTGTCATTGTTTGCTAATGACTTCAGAATTGAAAAAATAAGCAAATGGATTTTTTCACTCAGAAGAGTCAACAACCTTAACTCTATCTTGAATAATCTCACTATCACTCTAAATCAGCTCTTATGGTTGCTTTGGGAAACAAAAGAATATCAGGAGAAAACTTAGGATTAGTTTTCTTCAAAGGCATCTTGATGTTAACACCCCTTTTGCAACAATAACATGAATAACAGCTGTTCACTCTTATTACTAGCACATAGTGAACTGGTAGAGATAGTTTGTTTTTCCTTCAGTCAAATAGGAAAGAGGCCAGTTTCCAAATTTCCTTAAGCTTTGCACCAGTAAAATTAAACAGAGAATCAAACCTAATGTATTAAAAACATGTAAAGGCATGTTTGCCTGAGTTATACTCACTTGAGCATAAAAACAGTAGGAAAAGAACTCAGTATGCAATGGGGCCCACTACATTTTTAGGTCTTTTATGTTGATTGGGTTTTTCAGTGACATCATGACATTTTCACTCACTTGACTTCTATGTTACCACTCTAACCACTTTTACAACTGAAGTTTTTAAAGAACTATTTTTTCTCTGTCTGTTGATACTATTCATAGAATCACTAAGATTGGAAAAGATCTTTAAAATCATAAAGTCCAACTGTCAACCCAGCACCACAACCATCTTCACCATTAATCCATGTCCTCAAGTGTCATATCTACACATTTTTTGAACACTTCCAGGATTGGTGACTCCACCACTTCCCTGGGCAATCTACTGAAATGCTTTGCACCCATTTCTGTGACTTTTTTTTTACTTCCTAAATCTGATCCAAACCTAACCTGGTGCAACTTCAGGCAATTTCCTCTCATCTTGTCACTTGTTATCTGGGAGAAGAGACTGACACCCACTCACCTCACTATAACCTCCTTTCAGGTAGTTGTAGAGAGTGATAAGGGCCTCCTAAGCTTCCTGTTCTCCAGGCTAAACAACCTCAGCTCCCTGAGTCACTCCTTATGTGACTTTTGCTCCATTCCTTCTTGTTTATTCTAGCTATCAGACATGGGTTCTATCTGCATTTTGTTACCTTGATTGACTCCTATTTCTCCAAATTCTGTCTCAGACTTAGTCCTTGACTAGTTTTTGCTCAAGTCTTGTATGAGTGTTTTGTGCTCTATGTCATGACATGGCTTAAGCTGAATTGAAATTAATAGAAATTAATGATAGACAACTCTTTAGCTCATTTAGGTAAATCAGCCACACACAATGGACATTTGGCGAAAGTATAACAGAATTTATTGAAACGTCTAAGAATTTTTTTACTCAACAATATTTTAAAATAAATTGAATTCTTTTTATATCTTTTTTTTTTTCATGGACTATACTAATCTCGCTTTGTCCATCTCATACACTTGTCTAATGTTTTACTAATTGTAATACTAAAGTTCTCCTTTTCACTGCTGATAAATAATGCCTGTGTAGTGTTCTATCATCATTTCAACTTTGTAGTTTTGAATTTTCTTCCTATGCATAATTTTTTAAATATTTCACACTGGACATATTTCAGATCTAAAGCACTATGGTTAACTTGATACCTTGGAAGAAAAACCTCAACAAACTATTTTCAGCTTCTAATATTTTTAACAGACGTATGGAATATTTCACCAGATATAAAATTAGGAGCAGTCTTGGGGAAGTAATTTATGTAATATATAAAGGCCTTTGTCTTCTATGTATGGTTTTATGCATCTTCTAATGACTACAGCTTCCTTCAACACTAAGTTTATATACCACTTCTGGAAAATAATTTTTCCCAGTTTACAAAACTGAACTTAAAATTTATTCATATATCTTGGTATTTAGAGTTACTGAAATTTTTTTACTTCCAGATGGATTTTCCTGTATGTCAGTTTAGACTTCATGAGACAGCTCATCTACCAAGGCTAGATATCAGAACATGGATGAGATGTAGACAACTAATGCCACTGCTACCCAAGACTCTGTGTTGGATAAGTACTTACTCCATAGGATGATGTTATATTGAGGTATTGCTACGTTCAAGCCTTTTTGTCTCCGTCTTGTTGCATTTCAGGAAGATACGAAAATCTTATCCTGTCAGTATTTTTTAAACCATTATGTCCTCACAGGATGCCTTTTTAGCTGTTTAAAGTGTTAACTTCAATTGTTGTGTGAAACACCTCTGCCCAACATGGTGCTGGAATCCTGCAGCCCATAGTAATGCAGCATTGCCGTTTTTAGTAGCGAGCCAAAGGCTTTGTAGTCAGTTTGCAAATGCTTCAAGAGTGAGGCTTTACAGGCTTGTCTGTCTGTCATGGTTTTGCTATTTCTATTTGGTTTTACTTTGCCTGTCTTTGCATCATACAACCTATCTTTTATGCAGACAGTAGTAAGAGATGTTATTACTTCAAGTAGTGTCAACTCTGTGGAACAAGATATTTATCATGCAGTGTAGATAAATACAGTTCTGGTGCAATAACAGAAGCCCTGAGATGTGGAGGCGCAGTACGGAGACAGAGGAGTTCAGGTCCTGGATGACAAGAGATGGGGCACAGACGAGGCACTGGAGGCCATGTTCATTCTCTAATCTTATGAAGATTCTTTGTCACAAGTTTATATTTGAAATACACCAACAGGGACTTTGTAGGCTGGAATTCTCCATAAAATCTTTCAAAAATTTATGCATCCTGCCTTATATGATTTTTTTTTTTCTTAAATGAACATGTGACCATTTAATCAAAGGAAGGTTGAAGGATCAGGTAATACAATGAGAGAGAAGAATGCTGAGCTCAGTTACAGAGAGGGCAATTTGTCTGAGGAAGCTAGAGAGGAGTTTCACCTTATGTGTAGAAAGAAGAGAGCAGGTAGGAATAATTAGCTAGTAAGAGTAAGGGAAGTGAACAGACTCTTTCTTCAGAAAGAATTAAATTATATAAAGGACTTTTCTCAATAACCTACATTATTTTGTGCTTCCTCTTCTTGGTGAGAAAACAACAGTATGTTCAGAAATTTGGTACAAAGCCTATGTGTTGCTGTGTGCCTTTACCATGACCTTTAAGAGTCATCTGAAGAAACATAAATTCGAAGAAACCCAACCAACCAATCAACCAAAAAACCTAGCAAAGTTCACAATTCAGTAAGGTCTGAGGATACTTATGAGAATCTTGGTAAGTTACCTAAACAAAATACCTATGTAGGGATAAGTAAAATTTCAGAACAATTTTGACAGAAAGCTGAAACTTCATTTAGTTTAGGAAGCCTTAGTAAAATGTCTTCTCTAATGGGTGAGATTATTTTGGGGTTTTTCCTTTCCTCTGAATTCCAGAGAAAGTTACAGGGAAAAGCTGTGAGCAAACTATCTCCCTGGTATGCAGAGAAATAAGATGTTTGCAGACATGTACAAGTCCTCTTCAGGATGGAGAGGGTGGAGGAGGAGAGAGAGAAGATCCAAAAAGCCTTGGAGAAGGCGAGGCATTGCCTTTTTCCCCTGGGGGCCTAGTGTGCAGAATCGTTAAGTGGTCCTTGCATCTGAAATAAACCTTTTTTTAATCCTTCCACTGCCTTGGCATTCCTGGGAAAAACACCTGTGTATATTTTACCTTACAGCCTAGGACAGGTGATTGAACCAAGAGCTCTGTCTTGCAGGGCCACAGACAATATTGCCCTTATGGAGGGGAAATGTTAACACCCTCCAAAACCTAGAGGCAAAATCACAGAAAGATAGAATAATTTAGGTTTCTTTTTTTTTTTTTTTTTCCTTTTTCAGTATCTCATCTGTTAGCTTGTGAAGCTAAGTAGTTGCTGAATTTTTCTGCACATTCCTTCCCATGCTTTAAATATGTTTATTTTTTGGATGAGTGGACAAACATGATAGGGAAAGGAAAAACGAATAACATTTAGGGAAAATTTCTCATAAATTCAAACACTCGTTGCAGCAGGTGAAGCTGAACACCGTCCACAAAATGAGTAGGTAAAAATCAAAAACTTCAGGTAGAAAAAGCTCCTGTTAAAAATAACACATATGTAACTGAATGCAACTGAATGAAAAGACTGGGATATAGACTGTGATCCTACATTCACATATGGCTAGAGACAACTTGGGACAGGTAGACACTGGAAAATGTCCAGGAAAAGCTACACAATAAAACTGAATTTCTTCAATCTGTCTCCAAACTAAAATTAATATAGACAGTTCAGAACTATGAAAAAAGCCATCTGCTAACTAGTGAACATACTGTCCACAGAGTCGGTACTTTACAAAGGCACAGTCAATTAACTTTTATTTAAAACTCTTTGGTTCCCAAAGATATGAAAGTTTTTCTACTGAAATGAATCT
>NW_020956174.1:331489-333860 GCF_003031625.1 Empidonax traillii | reverse complement strand
GGCAATCCATCTACGTCCTGAGGACCTCGCTGCCACCGTCCAAGCTCGCTTGGCCCCGGCAGATGAACCTCAGGATTAAAGGGTGGGCTCAGTTCCGCGCACACTGTGTCTCACCTAAAAAATCCAATGCGCAGGCTGGAAGGTGGAAAGACCTTCCCCGGTTCTTCGTTCGCGAAGACTGGCCATTACTATTACTTACATTCCATCTTCTACTTGAAAAAAGTCCAAAGGAACATTCTTTTTTTCTAATATAAAACTTCATTTACATGAACACAAGACCCCTATTTCAATTACTAAGTTTTATTTTCATTCATCTGTTCTTTAATAAGAGAGAAAGAATTACATTAGTATCAATTTTACATAAAATAGCTAAATAAAACTTAAGGACATTTTTGGGTTTTTTAATTATTTCCTATTGAGCCAGCAGATGTTAATGAGCAAAGTGTTTATATACAAAGAATATAGCATGTTATTTTTCTCTCATCAGCAAAAAAATAAAACTGAAGCAGAAAACAGACTCACTTATATCCCTCAGGTTGGTTAGGGAGGTTTTTTACTAATCTCATGTGCATGAACACATTCTGTACATGGGCAATAGTTGTTCTTATACTCACATGCAAAGACTACTCTTTATTCTTGGTAAATTCCTGATTACATTTGTACATATCCCTGTTTTGAGTAAAGTAAGTGCCTGTTTAGGGTGTTAGCCCTGCTTTTTTTCATACAGTTCAATCCAAGCAAGGCACACTAGTCTCACTGAGATTGTTACTCAAATCAATAACAGCTGTTCAGAGCTTCAGCAACCCAGAAGTGTTTGTAAGTGACATGCAGGGTATGAGAAACCTTTTGGACTGGAGTGTTCCTAGGCAAAACATTAGGCAATGATGCTATCAAGGGTCTTGCTTACCCTGTTGTAGCTTACTTCACTTCACCCTCTCAGTGAAGGTATTATAAGGTGTTAAACTGTCTTTGTAGTAGTGCCTCTACAGATTCTACCCTCAGTATCAAACACCATCTATAAAATTTCAGAAGGAATTTGCTGGAGAATCTGCAAAATCTAGTGTGTTTGTTAGACTACCAGACAGAAGAATATGGAAAGATAGGGGACAAAGGTCCTGAAACAGCTATTGAAATTTTGGGACTCCAAGCTCAGTCTATGAATCTGAATGGAAAGTGAGAATGACAAGTCTGAAAAGTTTTGGAAATCTGACCAAATACTTATCTATCCCTCTAAATGTGTGTGTGAGCAAAGATTCTTACAAATATCTCTTGCAAAGCTGAATGGATAGAGTATTTGCAATAATATGTAGTAATCGGATCGTTAAAGGAGGTGATACCTATAAAAGTCTTTGTTTGCAGTATATAAAGATGCTTATAACCTTCTTCTAGGTAGTAAAACGGAATCTCATCCCTAGTTACAAAATAGCAAGAGCTTTAGGCTGTACTTAAATATTATCTAAAGTCAAACTTATTAAAGCCACTTTGAAGTCATGACAAGAATTTGTTTCTATGATCAGCTGAAAGGTGAAACACTTGTAGCAGATCACAGCTGTTGTGGTTTAACAACAGCCAGCAACCAAGTGCTGCACAGCCCCTCACTGTCCCCGGATGCAATGGCAGAGAGAATGGGAAGGGTAAAAGTGAGAAAACTTGTGGGTTCAGGTAAAGACAGTTTAATACGGAAAGCAAAAGCCACATGCACAAGCAAGCAAAACAAGGAATTAATTCACAGCTTCCCATGGGCAGGGCAGCGTTTGACCATTTCCAGGAAAGCAGGAATCCATCATGCGTAACAGTGACCTGGGAAGACAAATGCCATCCATCACTCTGAATGTTCTCCTGTTTCCCCCAGCTGTATATACCGAGCACGATGCCACATGTTATGGAATATTCCTCAGGTCAGTTGGGATCAGCTGCCATGGCTGCGTCCCCTCCCAACTGCCTGTGCAGTCCCAGCCTCTTCAGTGGTGAGGTGGGGCAAGGAGCAGAAAAGGCCTTAACTGTGCAAGCACTACTCTACAATCATGAATACATCCTTCAGTTATCAACACTGGTTCCAGCACACATATGAAACATAACCCCATATGCTAGCTACTGTGAAGAAAGTTAACTCTACCCCGTTCAAAACCAGCACAACTTCAATTTATGTTATTGAGTTGAGGTCAAAATTAATTAAAACAATTTTTTATTTTTTTAAAATTTAACTACTATCAAAGTTTCTGTGGAGCCCTTAAAATCACACAAAAAAATGATTTAAGATTTGATTCTGAAATTCTGATGATTACGGCATTCACTACAAATGGTTCTGAAGAAAACATGGTTCTTTTATTTTGTTTTCTTTGGGGAGGGTTTTGTGGTTTGCTTTTTTTTT
>NW_020956174.1:295599-329900 GCF_003031625.1 Empidonax traillii | reverse complement strand
AAGGGAAGTTTCGGGAAGGGAAGGGGAGTTTCGGGAAGGGAAGGGAAGTTTCGGGAAGGGAAGGGAAAATAGCTTTGATAACATAACACAAATGGAAAACAAGGAGGTGTTCCATCGTCCTGAAAGGCTTTATTCAGCAGCTGTTTACAGAACACATCAAATTAGTTTTTTCAAAAAAAGAGAAAGACCTACATAGAAGTAGAAACACTTAATCCAGTTTGCTCCATACTTTCTTCACAGCCTTAATTTAGAAATATTTTAGCAATCATACAAATTTCTGCTGACTTTTAAAATGTCACATGTTGCTAGTTGGAGACTTTTTTTTATGTAAAAGAAAATAATTTCTGAAAAAAAATTCTTAGAACTTGAAAATCCAGTGTTAACCCTGTTTGTATTTGAGACTAGCTCCACAGTTCCTTCAGCATGATTACATTGATTTGTCTGGAAAAAAACAAAACCAAAACCAAAAACAAAATCAAAAATCTAAAAAAGAGAACGGATTTTCTTGGAGCCTTTTCTGTTTAAAAGTAAAAAAAAATTGTTGATTTTAAACGCAGACTGGAATAAATGTTATAAAGTTATGTGAACAAAGGTGTAATAGCAAATCTTACAAAGTTTGATTAAGAGTCACTAGTACCTTCTTACTCCTGTGTGTTGGCTCCTCAGTGTTGGTTGTTTAGGTCTGTACCTTTGGATGACTTCAGAGATGTTGCCAAGAAATTCCTAGCAATTCCGAAGTAGCACATGATGAAGGAAAACTTTCCTGGGATTTATTTACATGCTACCTGGCTGCTGTAACTTTTTTTTTTGCCAGTATCACAGGAGAAGATACCTTTTCAGCTGTTCAGTTTTGAGATTTATTTGTATATTGTGAAATAGACTTTCAACATATTTTAATGAATTACTTAGGTTCTGAACCATATCTTCAGAAAATCCTACCTTTGAAAGGTGAAATTTAAGAATGAATGCTAAAGCTCAGGAAAATGTGTGAGGCAGTCTAAATAAAAGGTGAGGAAAGAGGAAATAGTACCAAAAACCAAAGGGAAATTATAAGGAGAGGGCAGTAAATGACTGAGAATAAAACCAGGATTATATTTTTGTATATTCTACATATACGGTATATACATATATATTTTTATATACATATATGTATCTATATGTATACATATAAACTATATATTATATACATTTATAAAGGGAGAAAGTCTGCTTTAAGAAAATGATAGAAGAAAGGAGAAATGGATTTAAAATAAAATTTGAGGGGAGGAGGAAAAATTTTAAAAGTAGGACAAGATACTAAAAGTGAAGTAGCCATCAGAAGAAAATAAAACAGCTGAAATGAGATTTTACTAGGTTCAGTAAGATGGTTAGGTTTTGGATGCATAGCTGAATGTCAGGGGAAGTAAGTAAGAATGGAAAATTATACTGCAAAAAGAATAAGTGAGCTTTTAAATTAAATCTCATACTTCTTCACATCATCTGTTCCTGGTTTAGGTATTAGAGAAACGATACATACAATTAAATACAAAGATTTTGAGGATCTAGCCAAATATTTAGAAAAAATTTTTACTGAAAGTAAACTAATATCTATTTTATGAATAATGACCTTTTTTATTAAAATAATGTATGTGGTGGTTTCCAGCAAGTTGTAGCTCTTGCTTTTTTTGTAGTTATGTGCATGCTCAAACTGATAAAAAAGCATCTCCAAATATTTTTTTTAGAAATCATCCCCTTTTAGTTAAGATTTTCTGGCCTTGCAAAGAAAACAAGTACCTTTTTCATAAATATTACCTAAAGTTCCTGCAAATCTAGTAGTGATCATTATTTTAATGGTGGTCACTTTTTTAAACATTCCCTCCAAAGGGCACAGGATCAGGGAATTTGCAAGTGCTGGAAGTCAAGGAGGCAAGAAAATTTGTGCGGCCAAAGCTCAACTGGAGATGAAACTTGCCAGAGTTGTGGGGCACAATAAAAGGTTTTTTCAAATATTTTGATGGCAATAGGCAGTATTATCAGCCTGTTACAGGATGACGGTTTTACTCTGCAGTAGGGTGACCTCATCTTGCATATTGCGTGCAGTTTGGGGCACTACAATATAAGAAAGATATTGAGCTGTTAGAGAGTGTCCAAAGGAGGGCAACGCAGATGGTGAAGGGCCTTGAGGGAAAGCTGTATGAGGAGCAACTGAGGTCACTGGGTCTGTTCAGCTTGAAGAAGAGGAGACTGAAGGGAGATTTCATTGTAGTTACAACTTCCTTGTGAGGGGAAGAGGAGGGGCAGGCACTGATCTCTTCTCTGTGGTGACCAGTGAGAGGACTGAGGGTATGGCCTGAAGTTGTGTCAGGGGAGGTTTAGGTTGGATATTAGAAAGAGGTTCTTCATCCAGAGAGTGGCTGATCACTGGAACAGACTCCCCACAGAAGTGATCACAGCACTGAGCCTGTCAGAGTTCAAGAAACATTTGGACAATATTCTCAGGTGTACGGTGTGACTCTTGGGGATGGTCCTGTGCAGGGCTAGGAGTTGGACTTGATGATCCTTGTGGGTCCCTTCCAGCTCAGCATATTCTGTGATTCTGTGAAAATGAACACAGTTTAATGTCCTTCTTCATTTTCTCTTTCTCTTCGAAAACAGTATCAGGCTTCCTCAGTATGTTTGCAGGAACCTATTTTAAATTATTTTTAAATGGCAGCAGAACACAGAAAGAAAATTCTTCTCAGATTTTAACGTGTACTGATTGTAACCATATTTTATACTATGAACCATTCATTTCCCTTTCCTTGGATTGAAAAGCAAAAGCTAATTTAATGCCTATTTCTAAAGTATTGTTGTGTTTCAGTTTCTAAGTGGTTCATTGAATTTTGTTCAAGTCACCGAGGAATCAAAATACATGGAACGGCTGGTAATGACATCTGGATTTATGCTTCTGAATTGTGGGGTATTTTCACAAATTACCTTCAAGTTGCTTCACAAAGAGACAAACATTTAGAGTCCTGTCTCTTTGACAAGCAAAGTGGCTCACAGACAAGTTTGTATAAACCCTTCTTAAATTAGGTTCTGACATTTCTGAGGCTACTTGGAAGTGCTTGTTTAGGGAAGGGAAGCCCATTACCCTGTGCTGTGTGAAACAGCAATTTAATTAAAAAAGTCATGTGTTTTGAAGGTAGATGGGTGAAGTACCACTTAGTGAGGTTTTGTAACAAGTAAATATGGAAGACCTTGAATGCAAGAGAAAAAGCTTAACTTATTTTAAGTTCTAAGTTTTTGCAGGATATCTACAGGGGAAAAGAAAAGGGAAACAATTTTTTTGAAGGGTTGGAAGGGTTGTTTTTGCTTGGCTTTTTTTTTACATTTTTCAATGTGGTTTATATGAAGTATCAGGAAATGGAATATTGCAGAAATAGAATACGTTATAGGCTTCTAATTATTTTCATTATACAATAATATGGTCCATGTTACATTTTGCAGGGGTTTGGGTTTACTAGGAAAATATATGTACGATTATTTTATTTTTTCTTAAATGGATTTTATTGGATGATAACTAAATAAATCTTTACCTTGGTAATAATGAAACCATGCATTTCATTTTTTTTAGGATTGGAATTTTCTTTAAAAATAAGTGACTAGGGTTCAAATTCATCAAGAATCTTATTGAAGTAATTTGTGCTGCCCTCTGCTTATAGCTGTTTACATTGTCAAGTACTTTGCTGAGACCCAAAAGGCTAATTAAAAGTTTGGGGAAGTCTTGGATCATAACCACAGCTGGTGGTGTAGCTTCATAATGGATGGATTTTCATAAAAATTGAGTTATTTCCTGGTGAGCCCCTACCACAAATCTGCACCACAGAATTATATATTGTAAATTGCCAGAGCTAGGTTTCCTTTATGTTACAGGCACAGAAAAAAAGAGAAGTGGTTTCTTATTTCTTGCTTTTCTTTCTCCTTTTTTCTTCTGAAACTATGTATTAAAAAACATGTCTTCAATCTAGCCTCATTTCACCTAATTTCAGGAATACCAGTTAGGAACATAATTGATAGGCATCTTTTATAATATTTGAAGAAGTTTTACGTTATGCAGGGTGGTACAGTCCCCATCCCCTCACCAGGGCTGATCACATTTCTGAAATAGATCCTTACATGCAATGGACTAAATGTTGTAATTCTGAATGCATTTAAGCTAATTCATAATTATTTAACTAGATTTTCTGTCTGTCCACAGACCAAGTGCAATTTGATATATTGTTGCACAAAACATCATAACATAACACCAAATTACACTCTCTCTATATATTGTACTCCATTTAACTGGAATAGTTACAATTTGGTTAATAAATGCTCAGCCTTTCTTATAATGGTATGCAGGTGCCTTGTGGCTTTCATTTCGAAAATTTTCAAATAAGAGTCACCATTCTGAAAAGCTTGCTAAAGAAACATCAATGTACTATTGGATTGCCAAAGTCTCCCCAAAAAACATAAGTAGTCTTTTTTCAGTATTGCAAGATTAACATAATTTAGAAAAAAATACTGAAAATTTAAAACTATACACACATAATACTCCCATTAAAAAGTTACAAAAGTGTCAACATTACTCTTAGGGGAAAAGATCTATTGGGATCAAATGTGTGGCAGATCACCTTTGAACTACCCTGTATCTCACTTCTACCATCCATATACAAGGATAAATCCCACTGGATAGCTGTAGTATCTTAAAGAGAAATGTATATCACAGAGAATTTTGACTCCTAAAATGTATTAGCTTAATAAAAACGGTCATTTAAGAAAATATAAACTGCATTTTCATCCTTTAGTGTTTTTTTCTGATTAATTAACACTGTATCAAGATATAAGATGATAATCAAATATCTTTAGAACATAACAGTACTTTGAAATTTTATAAGTAATTCTTTTAGACTACACTAAAATTATTACGCAGTCTATCTCAAAAGTAGACTCAAATTTAGTCTCTTCTACTTATGGAAAAATGTTATTTAATACAAGGAGAGTTTCAAGTCACTATCTTGAAGAACTTGGCCCAAATTACACTGCATTTTGCTCTTTCTCGTTCATGGTTAAGGAATAAATTTTGGTGACTTCAGAACAGGCCATGAAGATATTTATAATTTAGTTAATTAAGGAACTAAAATGTAGCAATATGTAACATTAATCTATAACAGAAGCTTCATTGTGCAGGTGGCTTGTATCTTCCAGGCACCATATAGAAAAATCTTTTTGCATACAAACCTCAATCTGTCTTGTAATACTTCTCAAATTTTTAATCAATCTTTGAAAAAGTGTAGGGTTTTTTCTGGTTAAATTCTAAAGATTTCATGAACAAAGAAACTTAAACTAGCTCAATATAAATATACTCTTAGGAGATCATTCTTATTCTTTTTTAGACAGCTTAGTAGTGTACTAACTACGCTCTGATTTTTTGTTTCCCTCCCCGGGAAAGTTGGTGGCTGAAATGAGTTTTAGAAGAATAGCACCACATTTCTGTTATACATTTATACATATTCAAAGCATGCATTCAGAGGACAATGACCTCAGTGAAATGAAGATCTCTTGGCTCCCACATATTGTAAGCCAACAATTTTTTTTATGCCTTAGGCAATACACATGTTTACGTAGCCTTTCTTATTTTTTAACACATTTCCTATGAAGCGTTACTTTTAACTACTTCAGCTATTCATGCTACAAATTCTATATATCTTAAGTAGTGTATTGAAGATTTTTCTGTCTGTTAGGGTTTTTTTACTTTTTTTTTTCAGTAACAGAACAAATTCCTCTCCACCTATTAATTATTAAGGGTAAAGAAACTACAAAAAAGGGGGACTAAATTAAAAAAAATCTATGTTTTCCAGCTTTTACTCTTAGTCTCAGGAATTCAGTTGCAGACATCATTGAAAAGAATGAAGGAATTAATTTTATCATAAACTAAGACCCAAACAACATAAAAAGCATTAAATAATAGTCAGGGGAAAAATAATAATCCAGCTCAATACTAGTGCTAATAGTTTAACCTTATGCTATAGCCAAATATAGAAATATTTGTTGCTTTATAGTTTGACTTGATCATCAAAGGATTCCATGGTTGTTCAACTGCAAACTTCACTGGAACACTGAGTCAAACCACAGGAAATTTTTATCCTACATTGACACCATTTTTTGCCTATTTCTTTTATGCCTAGACTGCTTTTATTCTTATTGCCTGTCTGTTTGATCTTAATTCAGGCTGATAACAAACATATTGTGGCCCAAAGACCATTGTGGACTTCATAAGCACAGACGTTTAACTGAAGAAAACTATCTGTCATCAAATATAAGGCAAACAATATGAAGCATTCTTTTTCACAAGTAATGACATTGTGGGTGCACTATACAGGAAGACAGGGAGTACAAAGTATAAATGGTCTTAACAGGAGTCAAGAAAATATACAGTGTGCACGTTTCTTTGGCAACAATTACTATGATTATTGAATTTTTGGCTCAGGAGGTTTCTAAAACACCGGTGTATAAGGACTGTAGCTAGATCTCCAAATCTATGATTATTCTTTTGTGCTTTCCTTACATGATATTAGGCTGGAAATATTTAACTGGGCTTATTAGTTAAACTATTAAAAAAAAAAAATCCAGCTTTAGATCATGTGCATCGGGGAAATATATTTTACAGAAAGTGAGAAAAAGTATAGTCTTGAATAAACAAACTGACCTGCACATACTATTTATGGAGGTGATTGCACAAACAGTTTTGGTTTACCTCTATCACAGAACCACTGAATCATAGAATTTGATTTTGAATATCTTGAGAGAAGGAGACCCCACAACCTTTCTGGACCACATGTTTCAGTCTCAGTCACCTGCAGAGTGAAGTTCTTCCTCATGCTTAGGTGAAACTTCCTGTGTTCCAGTTAGATCGTGTTTCAAGTCAAACTACTTGGTAACATAGTTATTGCTCACTGTGAAAGGTGAAGAACATGGCAGAATACCTCACCCCAGAAAGATCCATCTGGCTTCCGGGCAGTTGGCACCATCAACATCAGGGGAATTCCAATCTGCCTCACTCAATACTGGCAACTGCAGGGAACCAAATGTAGGTGAGGAAAGTCACACCAGATTCTGCTCAGCATCCCTTTATCACTCCAATCTGGAGAAATTTAAAACCATTGCAATGGCATGAAATAAAATTTTTTGTATCAATAATAATTTACACTCACATCACGGAGTATTGGATGTTGGGGAAAAAAGTCCTAGGTATTTTCTAAAAACATTCTTCATCTTTTCATGAGTGCTATTACTCATGTATGTTGCTCGAAGTTCTTATTTAATAAGACATACCTCATGGTGTAACATGAGGTGATCAACATACTAGAAAATGGCTTAACTGCCTAAACTACGTGAGTTAAAAACTCCAAGCAAGGTTTTTCTCGTATAAAGTCTTTTTGAAATAAACCAGAGATGATAGAATTCAAAGGTCTCGAGGTTTTTTTCTATTTCAGATTCAATGGCAAATTTTCTTTCTCACTGAAGTTTATAACTTCTTTTTCTATTTTTTTTTTTCATTTTATTTTAAGGAAATTTGTAATCTTTCCAAACACAGAACAACTTCCTGAGCTGCAGGCATCACATGTGAGTTACTGTGTAAATGCTATGAACAGATAAACAGATGATTCTCTTTCTGGGAAAACATACGGCGAAATGTAAAATGCATAATATCCCTTCAGTTCAGTTTGACATTTAAGTTAAGAACAGATTTCAAATTACTTGAAAATCATACTCTATGTTTGTGGCAATTGCCTTAAATTTTTTGATTAATTTACTGTTCCATCTTTGTTCACAGGACAATTAGTGACTTGAGATCCTAGTTAATGCAGCATAGATATTCTTAGATAGAATAGAGTTAGATTTGTGATGTGGGGAGATGAGCTAATCAGGGCTTACGGTTGCAAAGCCAAACACATATTCATGTCTGTCCCTCAGCTTTAACTAACATACTTTTGCCTCTGACACTAGAAGTTTTCCTTGTGAAGCTAAAGTACTTTGGCAGTCAGAAAAGTTCAGAGTGAAAGCTGAAGAAAGATTTGAGAATTTCTTAAATTAGGTTTTTTCATTCATAGCCAAAACAGAACTCACTAGCTTTTAAATCAAAACAAAGTGTGTTCAATGTCCTCATAGGATCTTGTTTCATAATGTTGCTATTCAACTATTTAAAGTTTCGCAATAGCTACCATTATGAAATAGTTTATCACCAAACACATTTGCAATCAAATGGGTTTGGATCTTATTCACATTTCAGCTGTCTTAAGTGACCGGATTTCTCTTGTTTTAACTTGTGTTCACTTTTCTATATGTTAGAAACACTTTTTGCTTTCATATATTCAGAAAATTAGAGTTATTTACTGATTTGTGTCAGATTTTAAAATAATTTTTTCTTATATTAAAAACTCAGCAATGTTGCTCATGGATAAGATACTGTTGGGATGAATGATAAAAGAAAAACACATACCTTTAAAAAACTCAAAGCTGCTTGCCAAAATAATAGGAATTACTGATTGGGATTTAAAGAAAAAAAAAGAATAAACTCAGGGTATGGTTGCAATTTCCAGAGAAAATCAATGGCTAATAAGTGTTTGATTCTTACATGCCTTCAAAAAACTCAGTTTATAGTCTAAATTTGCATGGAAACTGGCAGGAAAAAACCCCTACCCACAAACCAAAAAAAAAAAAAATCCCCAAACTGAGCACCTGGGAAGAGCTTAGTACAATCAGAAAAATCTAAAAAGCAAGACATGTTAGTCTTCCCTTACTTAAATGACTTCATGTACATTTAGTTGTGAAGTTGCATTTGCTACCTCTGCCCCTGGCTATGTAGTGCTTACTTCTCTCAGAGACTGGCCATTACTGAAGGTCTGAGCTGGTCACCTACTCTAGTTCATTGCCAGATCTCCTATCCATGCAGTCCCTCCCTCCTGCAAGTGTCTAATGACTCTTTTCTCCAGTGGCCTTATTAACATAATAAGCAGGAATTAAGAGCACCTGTGTCCAACCAGCATTTAGCTTGGATTTTGCTGCTTCTTGTCAGATTTTGTTAATTTCTTTCAAACTCACAGTTTAGCCAAAAAAAGCTATTACCTCTCCCCACAAAATGTTAGCATGACCTCTATCAGCCTTCTTTTTCATAGGTCAAAGAAAGCAGTAGTTCATTTGTTCTTCACAGAATATATTTTCAAAACTTCTAATGACTCATACTGTACCTCTCCAAAAAAAAAAAAAAAATCAAAGGAAAAGCTGTCTTTCCTCACATGTTTAAATTTGTTATCCATGCTTAAGAATTTACATACTGGGAAAAGGGACATGTATTGTCATTATAGTCTATAGTATGTCTATTTATATGTGATAATTTCCAGCATGGCTACAGCAATCAGTTTTGCTCTAGCTATGCTTATATAACTCCCCTACACAGACAGTCAATCATTGAGTAAATCCAGCTGTCTTCCAGATTAATTACTTTACTTCTAAATAATAAAAGCATATTTTTTCAAAATAATTCTGACAGTGGGGAGTCATGTTAGGATAGTTTGAAGTGGACTTATTATTCTGACAGTTTTATGCCTGAAAATGTCTCCATATAGACAAACCCTTCAATTGATACAAGCTCCTTTTCGTAGCCAGTCTTGAAGTGAGAGAACAGTGTCTGTCCTTCCCCTAGGCAGACCTGTTCCCCATGTGATAGTTGTCTGTGGAGGATGTCAGTAGAAGAACTACCAGAAAGAATATCCACAACATGATTATGAAATGATTTTGATTTTCTGGTACTTGATTTTTTATTCTCACTCCTTCAGTAGTTTCCCTGACTGATTTTCTTTGCCTTTTTGCTTCCTTTTTTTTTTTTTTCTTTTCAGTTTAATTTCCCCATTCACTTTAATTAAGCTCTCCCCAGGCTCACACACTTGCAAACTCTTATTTATTTATTTCAAAGTGAGCTGACTAACTAGCCAGAAATTTCCCAAACCTCTAAGCTCTCATTAAAATCTTCTGTCAAACCCTCTCACTTTATTTTTAGTGAGACAGGGCTTGACATAAATTGAAACAAAAGAAGTAAGGGGAGGATGAATTACTCTGCATAAATAGAATAAACCTATTACTACACAGAAGTAGAAAAAATAAAATCATTTGAAAGGTACACACACTGTGATTTGGATTACAGAAACAGAGAAGTCCAATTCCCTCTCCAATGACAACCATCCTACTTACTCTTTTCACTCCATCCTCCTATGGACTAAAAGAATTTCCACAGACACCTTGTCTCAGTTTCTACATAATTTCGTAGTATCCTTCTTAAAATGTCCAAGTACTTCATGCAAAATCACTGCATTTGTCATTGTCCTTGGTATGTAGGGCAGTCATATGATTTCCACATTATGGTAGAAACATTTGAGTGCGTATAAGGATTTAAGCACAATCTAACTTAGTAAAAAGATATTACTCCAATTCAAACCATTAAGAACATCTCTGGAGACTTTCTCTTAGGTGTTCCTCTCTCATGACTTCAAATTTTACTGGAAATAAACAGGTGACTATACACAAATTTTACCTCCAAATTCTCAACCTACCTTCAAGAAGAAAGTATATACCTAAGAATTTTCATGGAATCATAGAATCAGAATATTTGTGTTTGAAGGGTCCTTTAGAGGTCATCTACTCCAACCCCCCCTGCAATGAGCAGGGACATCTTCAGCTAAATCAGAGTAACCTGACATTGAACGTTTCCAAGAATTAAGCATATACCATCTCTCTGGGCAACACCTTCCAGTGCTGGGTTTCACTGCCTTCATTGGAAAAAATGCCTCCTAATATCTGGACTAAATCTGCCCTATTTTTCTTTAAAGCCATTATCCCTTGTCATACTACAACAGGCCCTGCCAAAAGGCTGAAAAATGTATTCCCAGAGCCTTCTCCAGACTGAACAGCCCCAGTTCTCTCAGCCTCTCCAAATGTCAGAGTTTTCCCATCCTTCTAGATAATTTGTGTCTCCTCTGGACTAGCTCAAACAGGTCCATGTCTTTCCTGTGCTGATGACCGCAGAACTGGTTGCAGCACTCCAGGTGGGGTCTCACCAGAGCGGAGCAGAGGAGCAGAACCACCTTCCTTGAGCTGCCAGTTATACCTCTTTTCAGGTAGCCCAGAGGTAGCTTGATTTCTGCCAAAGAAAGCCTGGAGAAAGCTTTTAGTCTGGAGGAAAGGAGATTAAAAGGGGATCTTATGGCTCTCTACAGCTACCTGAAAGGAGGTTGTAGTGAGGTGGGTGTCAGTCTCTTCTCACAGGTAACAAGTGTCAAGATGAGAAAAACAACCTCAAGCTGCACCAGTGAAGGTTTACATCAGATATGAGGAAAACCTGTTTCACAGAAAGGGTTGTCAAGCATTAGAACAGACTGCCCAGTGAAGTTGTGGAGTAACCATTCCTGAAAGTGTTCAAAAAAACATGTGGGTATGGCACTTATGACATGGTTTAATCGTGAACATGGTGGTGGTACTGGGCTGATGATTGGACTTGATGATCTTAGAGGGCTTTTACAACCTTAACAATTCCATGATGGAATTGTGGTTCTGGGCTGTGAGGGAACATTACTCAGTCATGTCCAACATTTCATCCACCATTATCCTCAAGACCTTTCCAGTAGGGTTACTTTTAATTCCTTCATCCTCCAGGCTCTTAATCCCCATCCTGCCTGATACCAGTGGCTACCTTGACCAGTGTTCAGGACCTTGTACCTGGCCAATGAACCTGATGAGGTTACATGGGTCCACTTCCCAAGCTTGTCCAGGTCTGTCTGGATGTTATCTATTCCCACAGGTATGTAAAAAAAATTAAACATATGCTATTTGTCTCATCACATAGTAGATAAAACACATGAAAAAATGAAGGAACAGATTTTATCATCCTTCTCAGAAACTTCTCCACAGCAAAGCTGAATTATCGTCGTGCTTCTTTGTTTACCATTCTCCAGTGATTTTTGTCAATCTCTGTGGTAGTCTTATCTGAGCCAACCTGAATTAATTTTGTGTGGTTTCACAACACAACACATCAAATGCTGCAGTAAAATCAAAATATATTGCATCTGCTGTCTTCTCTGAAACCACTAATCCTGTAATTTTATCAAAAGTAAGAGATGACTAAAAAGATTTAAACATCTTAATTTGATGCTCCTCATTGCTTGAATTTCAGTTCTTTCTGCCATGCGTTGATATTCTGCAGATACATGTTTACAATTACTTAAGAGTATTCTAGTGGGCTAGAATTTTGTGGGATAATTCAAGGGTTGTTGCTTACCATCACAGGTAATGAAAAATTGCATAAAGAGTAACTTAAATGTGATAATAACAACAACAACAATAGTTTGGTTCAACTATTTTTTCGTACAGGGTATTTCATACCACATTTTCATTTAAGGGTTTAAATGTTAGCCTTTATTGATTAATTGATAAGGCAATCCTGGGTTGCTTGTTACTGAAACAATTACTGTGAGGACTATTATTTTCAGAGGAAAGGTAGTTGTCAGTTAAAGCTTTCTTTTCATTATCCTAAACAATAAAATTGCCTATTTGGACAATACTGTGTCCTGATGGAAAATCAAGATATATTTGTAGACAAAGATGGTACACTAAACAAGGTATACCATTTTTTTTAATAGAAACCATCATATATAAAAGGAAATATACAAATTTTTAAATAAAATATTGCATATATTAAAAATAGAATTTGTAACTGGTCAATTCATTTTTCATTAGACAATCTTGATCACTTGATCATAATGTATAAGCACTCTTCCTATAGCTGAAAGTTTCAGCTAAAGAAGAAAACCCTAAAATTTTGTTGACAAAGTTGTCAGATCATAAAGGGAAACATTTTAGTTCTCACATTCTTTCCAGACAAGTAAGCATTAAAATTACAAACAGGAAGTGAAATTAGTGGTATTTTTTATGAGAAGTTTGTTCCCTGCTCAGAAGTCATGTTGTTTTCCTCATTATTGACCATCATGCATCACCAGTACTAACTAATGAAATTTGCTATCATTCTAACCCATTGACATATTTCCTTTTTTTTTTTTTAATAGCGAAATGTAACAAAAACATCAGTACAACAGTAAAGCTGTTTCATTCATAAGCAGAGACTGATTAGAAATCAGTAAAAATCAGTTTAGATGTCCACATTTGTGCCACTGAAATAGATATACAGATAAGAGGTTAAAAGATGTTTGGTAAAGAAAGATGAGAAGACACTTGAATGAAATACACTGAGGTATGCAAGATCTCAAAGAAAAGGATCATGGGAGACATAAGAAAAAGTTCCAGGATGATATAAGATAGTCTTATAGTAACAAAGTAAAAGGAAATGTAGCTGCTGTCAAAGCTACAGAAGTTGTTCTCTCTCAAATCTAATGTTAGGAAATTACAGAGAAAGCCAGAAACCTGGGGCAATCAGAAGAATTTTATCAGCAGCTCGGTGAAGAGAACACCAGCATGACAAGTATGACCTCTTCTTTCCTTTCATATAATAACATTGTTGCTAAAATAGTGAAAAATTCTCTCAGTGTATTTCAACAGAGATAACAGACAGACTTTCCCTTAGATCTTCTTAAACGGGACCACCTGCATGTGGCAAAAATAAACTTTTGGAGCTCATGAACAAATACCAGCTGCTATAGAACTGACAGTGTGCAACTACGAAAAAATTGCTGACAAAGTGCTGAGCAGTCAACAACCTGTTCCCCTGCAGAGAATAAAATTCTTGTGAAAGTACTCCTGTGTCCTAGACTGATAAATATGAAAAATTTCTGTGTAGATGAAAAATAGATGTCCATGGTGCCTATGTAATAAAATGTAGGCATTATTCATGACATCACAGCCTTCCTCTGATGTCTCCCTAGATAGTCTGTAAGAGATGTCATGAGGGAAGTACATCTATATCTATCAAAAGCACTGAACTGTGATTTCCTATGCGCAATTCTGTATGTTGCAGAGGATGGAAATTCTAAGCAAAAGGATTGCGAGACATTAAAAGTCAGATGACACTTGTGTGTTTGTTCTAAGTAAACATACAATATGCTTCAATGATTAATCTTGTGTAATATGTTCATACGTCTGTCAGAAACTCATAGCAGATGAAACAGGTATCCTGCAAACATACAGAAGGTGAAAGTGGTCCGATAAGAAATCTTTTGAGTGAGGCAGAAACAAAGGCCAAAAAAGCCTGATGAGAAAGATAAGAAGTCAAGAACTGTGTTACAGTTCAGGACCCACACATGGCTGGAATGTGAAATAGTTGGATTTTAGAAATGGTATAGATAAAGATTGTTAATTATGATAATTTGCATAATTTTTTAAATGGATGAATGCTGTTGATCTTCCAAATATACTCTGTAACAAAAACTTTGAATTTTTATTAAGGTCTTCATACTGTTAATGTTTAGTATGCATTTTTTTATTTGTCATAAGTGTTCTGAGAGCATGCAGATTTTCTAGCCAAAATAAAAAAGTGTGACAGAGCTCCCAAATACCAGTCATACTTTACAAAAAAATTCATTAAGGTATAAATGTACCAAAATTAGATATTTTGTATAATATTTCATCAGTATGGTCTGATATACAAAACAAGGGGGATAACTGTCTGCAACTATTTTATGACATAAGAGGATTGATTACTCTGGCAATAATCTGAAGTCTTCCAAACTCTGTCTTAAGTTCTCCAGTACTGATAATTAGACTCTTGCAAATTTATCTCTTTAGAAAACTGGTTGCAGGATATTCTAGCTATTCTGTCTCTGGTCATGCCCTCTAGCTTCTTCTAATTGGAGGCCCATGAAGTTATTTAGAAAATGTGTTCCTATCTACAGAGATTACATACAGATTCACTAAGTGTCTTAAATATAAATTTTAGCATTTAAAAAAGGAAGAGGCAACATCATAATCTTGAGTCATAGATTAATGCTGCCATTCGGTGAGTGGTATTTCATATATAAGACAGAACTATGGATTTTGACTTCTGAGTGTAGAATCAACTGGTAAAAGAAGTAAGAAAATAATTTTCATGCAAATTTTTTTTTCCACTTCCAGAATAAACAATTTTTGTTGTTTTTATTTGTTTTGTTTCTCTCCTTAGGGATATCATTTTATGTTTGGTGGCCTTGCACTGAAGATGGAGATAAATATTACATTATGTTTCTCCAAGAGTGATTTTATTAGTGAATCTGTAGACATTCAATCACAATAATAGGAACTCCAGTGAGGATCCTGTAAATAAAAAAAAACCAAAAAAACCAAAAAAACCAAACAACAAAGAAGAACATAACTTGGTATTTAAAGAGAAAATTTTAGAATGTAACGGCAATTAATATGTTCATATGTATGTTAATTCAATATACACTGAAAAACAAGGGATGAAATTTGACTTTCTTTCTAGAATATTACAATGGATGATAGATATTAACAACAACTATTATTGTAGTTATGCTGAAACACGTAGAAAGGATAATCCAAGAATAGTAGTACTACTCATAACTAGTCATGAGCTAGTGGTACCCGTTTTGGGTATTTGGTATATACTTTGCCAACTCTTTCAGCAGAATAGATATCCACTGGCACAAACTTATGGGATTCCCTCTATGGCCAAGGTGATACACTCCACTTCAACACAGACAAATAGAGATTCAAAATTTATTTTGACTCAAATACTTCCCAGGGTGTTTTTTTCATCCCAGCAAATATGAAGACACCCTGTTCAGAACGACACGGACTGTATTTTTCAAACAAAACCAAAGAAGGATGTTTGAGTAGCATCCTACTAATGAGAATAGGAAGAGTAGAATTGTTCTCATGGAACTATGTGATATGAAAGCCATTATTAAGACAACTTTGTCCAAAGACAACTTCTCACCTCCACTGCTTTTCTACTTGGTATTTGAAAGCACTGTGCACAGTTAAAACTGTCCTCTGGAGGAGCAATAAAATCAACAAAGTGTGCTTATTCAGGAGCTTGATAGGTGCTTATGGGACTTGTTTGGCCTGAATAATGATTCTAAAACTGTACCAGTGTTTTGTCAGACGTGGTGAGCACAATAGAGATGAAAAGAAATTGGGTAAAGGTATTTTCTTGCAACACTCCACTAGTCAGGTCAAATTATCTACACTGTTATTCATCAGTACACACAGTACTTTTAGAAGTATTGTAAAAAAACTCTGACAACCAATACTACTTCTGAGTAACTAAATTACATGAAGAAGGAAAGACAATGGTATTGTTTAAGGTGTCAAATGCTTTCTTGAAGTCAACTATAGTTACAATTAAGCAGTAATCATTCATGCAAAATTCCCATACCTTAACAGAGGAACATTTGGCAAGCGCAGTAATAGACATAAATAAAAACTTACCATTATTAAACTAATGATAATACATGACCTACGACAATCTTTTGAAAAACAGATAAGTGCTGAAGACGAATAATACCTAGTTATTGGTATGAAGCTGATATTCCTCTCTTTTGTCAGAGATGATGAATTAAATGCAGATTAAGAAAAAAATGTATGTAGTCTTGCACTTTTAAAAATTAAATGATACATTTTATGTGTCTCCATGGTGCCTCGCATTGTGCCAAGAAAAAATTAATTAACATTAATTACTGTCACAATGTCATTAGCATCAAGGTTCAGTTATTCAGAGTTTTTTCATAACAAGTTTTGTACAGTGCATGTATCAATGTGTGCAAGCATGAATGCAAATGTTTGTGTGTCATGTTTGGAAATAAATAGAGGAACTGTACAAAATCCTTTCCTTCAAATTAACTTTGTGAAGGTCCATAACTTTCCTTTCTTACCTCAACAGAATATGTTTCTCTTCCAATTATATAGACCTTATAATATCTCTCATTACTTTCAGAAGTAATATTTAGAGAGAAAAACTGGTACTAGTTTCATCTAATCCTCAGGGAGGATAAATGCATCTCTGTGCATGTTTATCTAACTTTTTATGAAATACCTTATTGTAAAGGGATCTAATGCTTAAACTTGATTTTAAGCTTTTGAGGGGATAAAGTAAATAAGGAGAATCCTACTAAAAGAGCATTCCTCTTTTAAATAATCTGAGTTTCTAATAATCAACATATTCCTCATTAGACACTTCTGTTTATTAAATCAAAACTCATGAACTAATATTAGATTAATTATATAAAAATTTTACCTACAAAGACCTGAATACAATGCAATATTCTCCACAAGTTTCAAAAGCCATAAAAAAACCCCCACAGCTGTACGTTGCAACACAAAGCTACTGTGAAGTATGAAGATTATAGCTTTTAAGGAGTAGACAGTAACGCACAAAAGCAAAAATCAGTAACAGACAGGAATAATTTGATATATTTGACTGCTGGAAGCACTACTTCGTAATGCTTTCAAAGAGGACATATTTAAAGTCCTCTGAAATTATGCTATAAATGTAATAGAAACTAAGAGGACAGAAAAAGAGCATCTAGCAGAGAAGCACAATGTTAGCAAAATGCCTAAACTGTTCAGTATCTCTTAATATCCATTAATTACATGTTTTGAGGGTTTTTTATATGTAACTGTAAAAGCATATAAGCATTCTGTTTCTTTAAGTACTTCCACTTGATTGTTGCTTTGACTCTAATATCTACTGGTTTTTCTCAGCTTGCTCTAGAAAATGTTCACACAAAGAGGACATATAGAAAAAGGGGTAGTGATGAAATTTACGGTTCCATATTGTCTAATGTTGCAGAATTTAATGCTAAATTAGTGTCTTTTCCCAAAGGGGTAATATATTATATAAACTACATCAGCTGAAGGCTTGGGACAACTGCTCTAGACTGCACACATCTGTAATCTCTCCCTTTACCGTGAGTCTTGGAATAAAAGAATCAATCAGACAGTCAGTATTTGCTGCAATGAGATCATCATATTTTCCCATACACTTATTCTAAGTACAACTTTTACTCCAAGTGACTGAATCAAACATGATCCAGTTACTTAGCAAGAAAATGTTACTATATCCATTTTCCTAGGTTTCTTTTATTTTTTCCCCTGTAAAATTAAGAAACATATATATATTTATTAATGATAAAATATAGTAAGAAATTGAGAAGGCTTAAGAAAACCCATTAGCCTCAATTTTAGAAATTAAATTCATGTCTCTGAAATGTACTCACAGGGTCAAATACTTTTCTGCTAAAATATTTTTGAGTCAACAAAGTTATACCAGCAGGAAATATGGCACACTGTATGAACATGTTCAACAGCCTTTAGGTGTCCTACAGGCTGTCTGTTACATTAAACATGCCTGGGGTTGTTTTCTGGCGCTGAAATCAGCTGCCATGGGCCAGGTAGAATTCATATATTAAGTTTCAGACTCCAAACCAGACTTGTATCTTCATGGAAGATTTCCTAGGCCATGTTGATTGATCAACCATGCTTGAGTTGTGGTCCACATTTGTATCAATATATCAATTAAATTCGCATTCTAGGAATTGAATAATATGTACAGTAAGTTCCAGGAATCTTACCAAGTACCATTTAAGTAATTAGCAAGGTCATAGCCCTCCTCCAGAGCTGCTGTGTAGTCACAGGTAGAATACTCAAGCTTTTTTCCCCAATTTTTTGCAGTGGTTATCCATATCCATAATAATTTTGGTTTACCTTTGTTTTTTTAAGGCAAAATGTAACAAAAAAAAAAGTTTCATGTTATTTGCTACTTTTGAGAATATGGTATGTATATTCTGTCACTGTGTTTAATACAACATGAATTCCATCATGTTAATGCTTTTTTGTTTTCTTTTCCTGTCTTATTTCTTTCTTTACATTGCAATAGTAATAGATGTTTGAAGAGTGACACAAATCAGATGAAGGTTTACAAGGAAAATTAGGTGTTTAATGCCAACTGGCATCTCAGTCCCATGCAGCACTCATTCACATACACTCCAAATGGGATGGGGGAAAGAACTGAAAGGCTAAAAGTAAAAGAAAATCATGGGTTGAGATAAAGACAGTTTAAGAAGCAAAACAAAAGCCACACAGACAAGAGAAGCAAAACAAGGAATTCATTCCCCACTTATCATGGGTAGGCAGGTGTTCAGCCATTCCCAGGAAAGCAGGGCTCCATCATACATAACAGTAACATGGGAATTCAAGTGCCATCATTCTAAATGTCTCCCCCTTCCTCCCCCAGCTTTATATTCCGAGCATGATGGCATATGGTCTGGGATATCCCCCTCGGCTCAGCTGGGGGTCATCTGTCCTGGCTGTGTCCCCCCCCAACATCTTGTGCACCCTCCATTGCTGGGGAGAAGCAGAAAAGGCCTTGGCTCTGTTCAAGAACTGCTCAGCAATGACAAAAATTTCTCCATATTATCAACACTGTTTCCAGCACAGATCCAAAAGACATCCCTATATTAGCTACTGTGAGGAAAATTAATGCTACCGTAGTCCAAAGCAGCATGGATCTTAATCTTGTAAGCTCACCTTAGAACTGTGATAGTCACTAGTGATACAATTTAGGCTACCTTTTTCTGCAGTATTTTCAATTTTTTCTCATCTTTTTCTTCCCTCACATCAAGTAAATTAGGACTGTAAGTTCAAACAGTCTGAAGCATAATTCAGTTTTCATTTGTGTGACTTTCTAAGTGACAGCCCTTTAAAAAATGATCTTGACAGCTAACGACTGAACAAAGTAACTGATGCATAATTTTATGTGTTATTGATGGACAGATTCTCTTGACAGGTTGCAAGTATTTGGGAATAGCCATCAGAAAAAAAAAAAAGTACAAAGTTGTCAGTCCCTATTTTAAAATATATTAAACATTCCTTACAATAATTTTATAGGTTGTGTATCTAAGCTCAAAGCTGACACTAAAAATAATGAGATTCTGGTTTCAGGTTCAAACTCCAAGGGATTTTACAGACAAATAATTCTCAAAAAGAGCTTCTCAGCAGCTGTGTAAGTAGTTGTTGTACATTATTCATCAGAACACTTAATGCTCTTTTAAAACTTTGATTCCAAAAATGTGTATACTTCTACCATTTTATTCTCAACAGTCAGAAAAGAAATAGGTATGGAGAGCTCTGAATGCTTATAGAAGTTAATGGAAATCTCCTGCTGATTCCAGTCTCCTTTGGATAAATCCATAAGTATTCTTGAGTCCCCTTACAATTATTTTCTATGGCTCTGAAGTAAGCAAAGGTCCTACTGAGCTTTAGTCACCAAGAAACTGAAGCTACCAAATTGAATACAAACTGCTTAAAATAATGTTTTGATGCTGATCTGTGTGTCTGGACTGAAAACAATGAGAACTGAGTGCATCTCCAGTTTAAAAAAAAAAAAAAAAAAAAAAAAAGTACACAAAGAAGTGCAGAACTTTACAAAGGTCACTTCAGTCTGATATGGCAGGTTACATATCCCTGGACAATAACTCTAACTGAATCCTATTAGTTTTAATGACAGCACCACTGACAGGTCCTATAGAATATATCTGACAGGAACAGCTTCAGAGTGGCCAGCCCATTGATCCGATGACTTGAACATATTTTTTAACTTCTTCATTCTCTGATTTTTTGAAACTTTTGAAAAATGGGGTTGCATCTTTTCAAAGTATTTGCATTCTTGGAGTTATCAAAAATGCAGCTCAGGTTATGTATGCCATTCTGCAAAGACAAGTCTAAACAAGAGAAAGATATCTGACCTTGGTGTTTCCCTCCCCCTTACTGAAATGTCTAAATAGCAGAACACTTTACTCCCATTAACAATTCGTAAAACCCTCAGACTTTTGCAGTAACTGATAGTTTAGTAAGGGAAAATTTTTATTTGTTAAAGAACATGAAGGACTTTTATGATTATTAAGTGAGAAATTATTGCCATTTCTGATCTGTGTTAGCAGGTAAACCTTCCACTGGACCAGGAGCCTGAGGTTTGAGGCAGCTGAAAGCATCTTCTGTTCCTTCTGTTGAAAGAATTTTATCCATTCACACAGAAAATGCTTCTCTGTCACAGCAGGAAAAGCCCTGGGCAAGAGACAGGAAGCTGAGAAAAGACAGAATAAACCATTAGAAAAAATTACTGTAGTTTAAATATGTCAAATTCAGCCATTACTCAATGAGGATAATGAGCAATAACAGAGCTCAGAATTTTGCCCCTTATTGTTCAATGTGTGGGTGGTCTGTTCACTTTCACACACAGCTACTTTGTAAGCAAGCTGGATTTTGGGCTGGGTTGCAGCTGATGAAACAAAAAGGAGAATTTGGTTTTGGAATAAAAAAAAAAAATTGGTATTTCCAACAGCAGCTTTCAAACCCCCTTCTATGACATGTGTTCACCAGTCTTAAATAAGAGGCAGCGTACAAGGATAAAACACAAAAAACTGTATCAGTGCAGATTTTAATTTTGATCAGTTGTTTTAAAAAACAATGAAATATCACACTGCATATTGTATAGACCATACACTGTTTTAACACTCATAGATCATCGAAAAGGTTTGCATCCAAGAAAGACATTTGTTTAGTCTTAATTAAATCTAAATTATGTAAATAATTCAAAATAATCATGTGTGCTGACTCTACCTAGAGTATGTTTTAAAACATTATTTGCTGTAAGTCTGTTTTCCAACTCTTTAAATACTGAGTTAATTTTCTTTTCCTCTCTCTCTTTTTTTTTTTTTTTTTATAAGTGGATATTATTCATTTATATGTACAGTAATTTTGTGTGAGGGTATTTGGATTTCTAATATATGGTAAAATTTAGTCACTGAGGAAAATATCTTTGCCTCAAAAGAACTGCTTTCCCTTATTTTGCATTTTTGCTTTTCTCATGGTAAAAAAGGAAAACAACAGATGGTATCTAAGAAACCTTGGAATAAATATTAACATTCTGATACCTGCTTGTGTCCTTTACAAAGTCCACAGAGTCACTCTGCTTACCCCTATTATGAAGGGTCCTATCTATAGCAGCAGCCATCCAAAACTTTTGGGGAAAAATGCTTAATTATCTAATTAAATCCACATTTTGTTTAATAGTAGCATTGTGGGTGTGGTTATACCAGGTGCTGCTGAGGTATTCTGGGAGTTGTAGTTCTAAGACTCTGTTGCACATGCTCACTTGAATGCTTGTATGGGATTGGCTTAGGAAATTACCTGTGTGACGTGGGATCATTTGAAACTACTATTTAAGCTGTGACTGTTTGAATAAAGACACATTCGTTAATCACCACACTGGTGTTCACCGTGGTCCCTATGGGACTTATTTATTTATTATATTAATAACTGCTACATAGCATTCCTTCAAGAAACTGTCTTACATATCAATATACATAAAAGTCAAAGCAGACGCAGATGAGCAAGCATGGTCTTTCTACCAACCTTATAATGAATCTGAAGAAATTTTACTATTGTAAAATTTGATGTAGTCCTGTTGTCGAAACAAAATCAGCAGTCATCTGCTCAGACCAGCATATATAAAGATACAAAAGATATATAGATCTTCAGAAAGTATACTTCCATGCTCTGGTGTACAGGGAAGAAAGGAAAAAAAAAAAAAAAATCCACCACACTCCATCCACCCTCCCCAAAAGAGTAGCTGCAGAAGCTCTGCATGAAATGTTTCTGCTCCAGGGAAAACAATCTGGCCTCATCATGCCTAGTTGGAAAACGTTGTAATAACTTCCTTCTCTTTGAGGCAATTTCCATAATCCAGCTATCAGTTATTCAAAGAAAGAAACAGACATTATGCTACCATTTAAAACACTGCATGTTTACTAATCAGATTGAATTCTTTGAAATGAGCCCTTGCCTACATTTACATTTCCCCGTAGTGTTACACCACAGTAGCACTGGCATTCCTGTAATTGCAGAAAACCATTTGACTTCAGTTTCATTTGCTTAAACAGAAATAAAAAGATGTTATTCTTAGTAAGTTTTGCTATGATTGAATGTATTTCAGAAGCTGGATATCTTGATATGATCCTGCAAGATTAAATAATTTCCCTTGGAGTACTCTAATTTTCACATTAATTACATTACTGAGGCATAAACCTTATCTTCATAGATCTTGGAGACCCCATTAGTTGAAGTAGTTGACAAGACAGTAGTATCTCAAAGTAGCTCAGTGAATCTATGAATGTCAGTGTTTCTCAAGATAAGTGCTGGTTGAATTTCCGTGTAAGCAGAGAACCAAAACCAGTAATGTCATTTGTGATAAAGCATATCAACATATCTTTACTAAGGTTAATGAGTACGAAGATGTGTAGTAAATCCCCTAGATGACTATAGATCAGCATGATAGGATGTATTATAAATGAATGAATTTCTGTTGTTTAGCTTGATGGCAGAAGCAGAAGCACATTCAGATTTCATTATGTTGTGAATAATAGAAAGACTTTGCTTACACAAAGTTTGCAGCAGAATTTGTGACCAATAATTCAGTGTCCTGCAGATTTCTTGACAACAAATACACACTTCAGAGCTTTAAAGCATATCTTTCCTTGTTTTTTGATGTGCTACTTCTTATGGTCTCAAAGAGGGATATCAGACCTGCCTGTGTAAAACAGTAAACATACTAACAGTAAAATAATTTTTACCACCCCAGAGAATTTCAGATTTAAGTTCATAGGCTAGACCACTTAGAAAAAGTGCAGGAAGGAATCTGCTATTTGAAATAAAATACAGATCCGTTGTTATTAGAGTCAGGTCATCTGCTAGGCTAGATGAGCCAAAGCTATGCTCAGAGTTCTTACAATAATCAAAATTTTATGAAACTTAATTGATATAAAGTGTATACCTGATTTATTTTATTAAAAACAAATAGACTTCATTACAGACACACAAGCATATCACAATGCTATGTTAATCCAAGTGATTGGTCATACAGATCCTTGTGCTCTTGTGAAGAGATAGACTATTTGTGAGTTCAGTGAGGTATTTTTTTAATATTCTCTGTGTAATATAGGGAGTTATTCTCATTCATTTATTCTCAAACAAGTAGACAGTCAAGAGTAAAAAAAAAAAAAAGGGATGTGAACAAGCTTTTCTGCAGACTAAGTTTAGTATGATTCTTGTTTATTTATAAAACATTACATTTCTGAACAGAACCTACATTGGAACTTACATTAAGAGTTACTAGCATGGGCAGTTGTTAAGCAGTTGTTGGTGACTTACCTCATGCTACCTAGTTGGAACAGATTCTCCAGAGTGAAAATCCACATCCAAAATATATGCTTTTTCTTATTACTGCTAATTATATACATCTTTAAAGATCAAATCTTCCTTGACTGGAAATCAATACCAGATACTATTCTAAAGCCACTTCTACTGCCTTGCACAAGCACACAACAATTTACAGGATTCAAAGACTTTTTTGTGAAAAGTAACACTGAAATTATCAATTAAGCCAGGATTAAATATGCTCTTTTTTTTTTTTTATTATTGTAAATCCTATGAGATAAATCCTCTGCTAAACTTTACAATTGAATGCCCAGTATGCTAGGACACATTTGGTCTTAGTCACCTCTTCAATTAAGTGAGGAAATAATAAATGGATATACATATAAGGGAGACCTAAAAAATGGATAGACAGGATTGCTAAGCCAGACAGAGGCCTTAGAAAACAGAGACCTAATCAAGGTCAGATTGTATCTCACCTCAGACTGTAGAATAGGACGCTTTAGAATTATCACATCATTGAGGCCCTCTGCTTTAAAAATAAGTATCTTGGCTTCACCTCTACCTCATCATTCATGTTTGAAAAATGCCTTCTCCTTAGTATGTTGTTTTTCAATCTGATCTTCTCTAGTTCATTGACTCTGACTGTTAAAGGTTTATTTTTACAGTAATAATAATAAAGTCCATCCATCTTGGTTTTTTTAGTGTTTATCAGCAAAATATGTACCTATTGCTTCAGTCATTTAAATTCAAAAATGGCTAATGAACATTTGTGTTGTTCTTTCACAAGCAAAATTCCACCCTGTGGGGTTATTTGGCTCTCTTTTCTTCTATAATAAAGATGTATTATAGCTTGGGCCAAATTGGTCTCTGGCTTGAGGAATCAAAACAAATTATTATATCAATTTTATTCAAACCACAAGATTGTGGAAAACTGTATATTTCTTTTTAAATGATACAGCATGATTCAAAAAGTATTATCAAATTATGATTTTGCTGAGATGCTGTTTTATGACCATTATGCACAAAATTTTGGTGTAGAGAAGGTCCTGCTTAAAGAAAAAACTGTTCTTTCTCCCCTCCATTTGATTTATTGTGGACATATTGCTGTATTGATATAGAAGATGCTTACAATGTTTTGACACAGTATGAAGATGCTGTGTAACAATTCAGAATTATGTTTTTTGGAGTTCCCTAAATGTTCACATAAGTAACATTCCTTACAATATTGAGATATTGCCAGAACTTCTCTTTTCCAGATTAGACAACTAATTAATGTTCTTACTGAAAAGCAAATAAGAAAAAATTTAAAAATATTACTCAGTAGTGATTTCAGGTGCATTTTTTAGTAAAAGATTAGAAACTGACAGCTCCATAAAACTATTAATTTCTCTAATTAAAAAAAAAATTGACAGGACAGCTAGGTAAAAGATTTACTCTACATTTGCACAGCAAAGAAGCATCTTTTTATCTGCAGGTAGGAGAGTTTGATGAAATACTTAACAGCTGAATATTCACATCAGCACCCATTATCTGATTGCTGTGGAAGATTATGTATGTTTTTCTTTTTGATTCAAAAGTCAAAGGGTGGTTGAATTATTGCAGGAAGTTTTCTGCATGACATTTCAGAGACTCCATAGCAACTGTATTCAAGTCATGGCACCACATGAAACTCTTCAGAGCTCTGCTTTGGGTTCAAGGAAGGTGACATACGAAGTCATGATGTCATGCAGAGATTGTCAAAGGAAAGCGTGTCAATTATAAAAAAGAAAATAGTGCATATAGAGGCATCTTGCAAGCCTACTCACACAGAAATGGTAAAACCAGTCTCTTCCTGGAAACAGCAACAAGCAATAACAATTTCTTTTGTTATTTTCCCTGCACTGCAAGCACTGAAAAAACTTAATCAGTAATTTATTTTTAGAAAAGAGGTCATGTTTACTCTGTACCCAACAACCTTTCCAAGAGACACTTTTTTACTTCTTTGTCAAAACTTACAGGTTTTTTATTGTTTTCCTCTAGGATACAACAAAAAATAATCTTGCTGACATGTTTCTGCAGAACTTTGACACTATGATAACATTAATATATAAATACAGTATAATTTTTTTGACTAGCACTGGCTGCAACAACCAATTGTTACAAGTGTAGTAAGCAAGCATTAATAGTTAAAATATTTTGCAGCAACATATGTCTTTAAGGGCAACCTGGAGATAATTTTACACAAATTACTTCAGCTTTCTACTTCCATTCTTTCTCATTTTCAAAAAGGGACGTTACATTTCCTTTGCTCATTAAGATGATTTTTCCTGGTTTCAACTTTTGCTTTTTCTGGAAGACGAAATTTTCCCACATAATCATTGGTTCAAAATGAAAGTAATCATTTTAAAACATATTGAAAAATGGTTTGTCTCAACAAATGACATTCTCTTACACTGTTCAAATTTCTCTTCTCACCTGTAGTGGTATTATAATTTCATTCGTTCTCTAGTTTTCAGCTTTTAGATTATGTAAAATATAGAAATTCAGCAGGAATAATAATAAAAATGGCACATATTGAGTCAACTTTTTTCTTAGAAAATAAGTCAATAGAAGTAAAAAAGCCCTTTCTTTGTAAGAGACTTGAAAAAGTGAACAAAAAATTTTAAGCATATCACTATTTTCACTGCTTTTATGTTTATGTCATCCGGGGTCCCAGCCATGCACAAATCCAGAGTGGCAGCTTCCTGAACGGTAAGATTTACATAAAGCAGTCTCCTGTGTGACCTAGGGTTAGGGGATATAGGGAGCATCAATTATGTATCACACACAAAAAAGAAAAGTAGGAGAACTGTAAATGCAATTGGTCTAGTGGTTAAGGATGCGGCGCTGTCACCGCTGAGGCCCAGGTTCGATTCCCGGTCGGGGACACTCCCCGGGCAGATGGAGCTCGTTAGCCCTGTAAGGCAATCCATCTACGTCCTGAGGACCTCGCTGCCACCGTCCAAGCGTGCTTGGCCCCAGCAGATGAACCTCAGGATTAAAGGGTGGGCTCAGTTCCGCACACACTGTGTCTCACCTAAAAAATCCAATGCGCAGGCTGGAAGGTGGAAAGACCTTCCCCGATTCTTCGTTCACGAAGACTGGCCATTACATTATATACAGGCTTCAGGTTTCGCTGACATTGTACTACCAAAAACTGTGAAGATTCAAAATCGTTATGTAAAAAAAAAAATAGGTATTACAAATATTTCATTCTTTTACTGTGATTTCTGTGACTTCTTCACTTCTTGGTCTGCTTAGTACTCAGTTATTCTAAGTGCCCAATGCAGGTGTTGGAAACATAAAGTACATTCATTAGTTAGTTGTTCTGCTTTTAATAATAACCTGGGTTGAAAACATCTATCATTTCAGAGTTGGATCCTTAATTGAACACCTTTATTTAATAGCTTTTTTCTGCCAGTATATGAAAGAATCAGACCAACCATACATGAAGAAATAAGTGATGTTTTATTACCACTCATTTGGAGCTGCACAGCACTCCACTGCATGCATAAGAAGCGCTTCCAGAACCTGCTTTTCAAAGATTTTTAACCTTTAAAAAATCTGATGTTATGTCAAATTCTGTCACTCCTGAAATTTTCTTTTCTTGCTCTGATAGATCTTACCTGCTTATCCAGAGCACTACTGAATTATAATCAAGGGATCTGGGAGAAGGAACTGCAGAAATAGTGCTTTCAAAGAAAAGATAATGCTAGGAACTTTGAGGTTTAATTCAATAGCTAAGAGTTAGAGCTTTGACTAAACAATGTTACAGACAAACTCATATACCACCAACTAGTGATTAACTTAGAAAATTATAAAATTTGTTATTACGACAGTGTTAAATGTTCAGAAATGGAAATATTTCCTTATGTAAAGGTTGTAAGTTTCAATACCTCTATTTCTTTTTCAGTTCTTTCTATACAAAAAAGTGAGTGTCCTGCTGAATTCCAATAACTTTTCTTCTCTATCACCTCTCCTTCAATACAATTCATGTAGTTTTCAGTTCTGATGTTATAAAGTGTTGAAAGGCCTCTCCAAATCAGTGTTCTAAGTCCTAAGCCATATGTCTTTGTGTCAAGGTTCACAAATAAAAGAGTATAAACCAGGTAGCAGAACCATGTAATCTGTGATAGAATATCTGAAGGTAAAGAACAGTCTCAGTTTGTCTCAAAGTTCAGATTAGAGATAAATGATTGAAATAGTTATGCTTTCAGTGATTGCAGCAGAAGATCCATTCACCGAATTACCAAACAGAAGCACACATGAGTAGGATTGTCACAGTAAACATTAACATTGGCATTGAGAAAGTGTCTTACCTGGAGATTTATCTTGTACGTACTTCATAAATAATGCATAATACATGTGTCAAACTTATTTTCACATTCTTATACTTTTTCCAAGAAAAACATTGTCAGGTACTTCCACAACAGGAATTAAGCCTTTTTAATACTTTGAAACCCAAAATATAGTTTCCTTAATCCTTATTTGGCATCTTTCAGACCCTTGATATCTTAAAAGTGTAGCTATCTACATTTCTTAAACTGTGTTTTTAGAAACTGCTTTTGTTCACATCCACAAATGCCTCCAACTTGATTAGGCTAAGCCTAATTAATAGCAAGTCTTCTTCTTAGGTATCTCAAATGGGCAGTTGTTTTACCTCTCACATTGAATACATCTAGAATTCCATCTAGGATGGAAAAATGAGAGTCTGGGGTGTTGGATGTAAAGGGGTGGACTGTCAGTGGGACTATGCCAGCTGATGAGAAGTGTGCAGGAGATGGTGATCAGGGAGGAACAAAAGGAGCATAGAAGGTGCTGGTGACATGAAAAATGTGGATGGTCCTTATGTCTATCTGACTGACCCTTGCACCTGATCGAGGCAGTCTATCCTATCTTCTCATTAACTGTTTTCTTATCTGTGTCTCTGCATAATCCCACCCTCTGTGTGAGTGCATGTGTCATTTGGCTAGCAAGCACTACTAGGAGATTCGTGGGGAGAGCAAGGGGGCCTGGGATCCCAGCAGTGTTATTGGAAAACTGTGTGTGTGCCCACACCAGTGACCTTCTCTCTCTGCTGAGAGGGGACTTGGCTGTCTGTGCTTGTGCTGTAACTGAGTCCTGTACGTAGGTGCCGTGGAAGGCAGCCCCTCCACTGTGGCAATCTGTGTCACCAACCATGTCAGTGTCCCCTGGGTGTGTGACTCTGGGTCCTGAGCTCAGCTTTGCTCCTGGTTGTCCCTGCAAAGCAGACAGAGGCAGCTCTATCCTACTGCCTGGGTCCCTGGTCACCAGGCTGGGCTCCAGCACCTGGGCAGGAGGGTCCTGGGATGAAGCTGCCAGAGGACGTAACTCCTAATGTCACACAGCTGCAACTGCCTGTCTTCTAAGACTTAATGGTCTCTCAAATGTCTAAATTTTCCCATATAGATGAAACATGAGGACAGGAAGGTTCCCTGGGCGGTTAGGCATCGAAATGTCACACATAGATCGATATTTAATAGAATTTCTTTTCTTTGTATTCTGAAAAAAAAAAAGTGTTAATTTTCAGTTTGATCCTCTTTTGTGTAAATTAAATTTTTCTTCAGACTCAAGAGGCTATTCTTACATGTTCTTGGCTCTTTTCCTACAGTATGCCAATCTGAAAAAATAACTGTACTTGCACGAAGAAGGCTTACTTAAAACTTTTCTTTATTTGAATTGAAATTGTTAAAGATAACTTACTATAGGGATTGAGTTTTATGTGATGATACATTTCTCATAATGTAACAAATTGAACTAAATCAGGAAAAGCAACTAAATTTTTGCTGTTTATCCAAGAGTGAAGGAAAGTTTCAGGTAGGCTATTTACTCCCTTTCAACATCTAAGTATTCAAATGTCATTCATCACAATTTATTTCATGTATTTTTCTAATTAAAATGAACTCACTAAGTTTGGATTTAAAGAATATAAAATTCAACTCAAAAAGGAAAACATACCTTTTATTGATATTATGCTTTCATTAAAATTACGGATTCTGACAATGATTCACACATTCTCTTACATTCACATGTTATTTTGGGAATCTTGGATGTGTTATCTTTAGAAAGATAGCAATACACTGTGTGAAAAATCCATGTGTAGAGTTTTTAGCACAGTTCAATGCAGATCAGCTCTGTGTTTCCTCTTGATGTGCCACCTCTTTTATATAAAGAGAAGTAGTAGAAAAAATCAACATGAAAATAAAAGAATATTAAGGAGAAGCACACTTTTTGTGGTTACAATAAAGAGAGAGAGTCAAGACAAAAAAAATTATTTTCAGGTATTAAATAGGTGACAGATGTGAGTTTGGTAGCAAATTAGTTGAAGGTATACACCAATAGAAAATGCTAAAAAAATACAAAATATCTATAGAGTAAAAACTATTATGAGCAAAGTTTAGAGACAAGAGGTGAAGAGTGACAGCTGAAAACCAGGAGTTCTTCAGAAGAATTCTTATCTTATTCTTCAGAAGAATAAGTGCTTTTCTCTGAGGCTTAAAACAAGTTCCTAGCTATGCAGGCTACAGTGCTGCTGAAGGCTTCTCCAGAAATGGCGTGTTCATAGGTAAAGCCTATGAAATTCTTGTCCAGAACATCAAACCCAGCTGAACTCCGTGTGTATGTGTGTGTTTGGAAAAAAGAGAAAAAGAGAGAATGTAAAGACAAAATGCAAAATGTTAATACAATAGAGTGTTGAAAGGAAAATGGTACATTACTATGTATGGGAAAAAAATATAGAAATTAATTTTAAAGGAGTGGAAGAATTTGAGGTTTTGGCAGATTTGTACCTTGTTTAGATCTGGAGCTGAAATCACATTTCACTTTCTGCAAGCCACCTGTCTTACCACCTAAACTCATTTCAACTTTTAACTGCAAAGATTATTGCCATTCCTTTAGAAAAATAACATATTTTTATTGATTTTAATCTAGTTCTTTCTGAGGTCAGTTTCTGTTTATTGAAGATCATACTTAAAAAGCTTTTGCAACCTGCAGGTTGGAAGAATATATGTTTAAATTTATAGGCTCTATTTCTGGTGACATGAAAAAGACATCGTATGTAATCGCAAGATTAACTGGAACACTGTGTTCAACAATAAGAAATGACATAGCATCATTTTCATTAAATTATTCTTAAGCAGTAATTTCATTAAATTTTGTGATGAGTTAGCATAAAATGAATATAAATAGAGAATAGACTGCATTTTCAGTGAAAAAACACTGAGGTGCTCTATATATTTATTAGGATTGTTCTAGAACCATATTATGCACATTGCAATATTTCAGACATTCATAGAGTATCATATTCATAATGAAAGCTGAATCAGAGGAGACAAATTCTCTCTCTATATATGTAGCATTTCTTTAGCAAAGTTATGAACTGAGGATTTAACTGTGTGACTTGAAGCTTTATTTACTATTTATTTATTATTCAAGGAGGAAAAGTATTAGAATAGTATTTCTTATCTCTCACAAACTCATGCAAAAAATGTTAAGAGAATAGTAAAGTTGCAAATTCAAGATCAACAGAAAAACAAATGTAAATAATTAAGCTACTTATTGAAATCTCATGTATGTTGCATTATTCACACCAATCTTATTAAGACAATGATCAGCTTGTGAACACAGATTGCTGAAGGCCTCCAGCAAAGTAAGTCGAGGGATTTGTTAGTCTTAGATTTGTTAGATTTTTGTGTCTTAACTACAAGTGACAGTGTACAGGAGGAGCAAGATCAATAAAATAAATACATAATTATACCATGTAAAATGTGTCAGTATGCAGTATGCTGACATAGAAAAAGATCAAATTAGGAGAGTACATGTTTTTCAGAACAGAGAATAAAAGAGCTGAAAGCATGATAGGAAAAATATAGCTTTTTTTCTATAAGTTTTATAGGCAACCTAATTGTATGTGGAAGCTTGGGAAAATAAAAGGATAGACACAAATTACATTTTTATACTAATTAAGCCCTTATTTGTTGCCTGTTGGTGTATTATTTAAATATTTTTGAAAATAAGCATCAAAATCCCATAAAAAGGGACTTTTAAAAACATCTATCCAGATAGTTTTAGAACTATAATTTGAAAATTATCCAAATAACTTGAAAAAAATTATATATGAGAAAAAAAAAACACGAACAAACCACATAAAATCAGAGAAAATGCCTTTTTTTTCATTTCTAACATTTGTTAACATGATTAACAGTTGCTATTAAAAATATGGGCTTTTAACACAAAATCTTCATCCAAGGAAAGTACGGGAATTACCATGGTTTCATTTGATATACAAATCAAATGACAATTACAGCTGCAAACATATCTGAAGAAATAAACTATAAAGGAAACTGAGCTGTAGGGGTACCTTTTGTCCACATTTCAGTTCACACTTTAGTGTTGATTGTTTCTTAAATTCAAAGACATTAATTTCTATGGTGAAGCTTGTTAAATTTTTATAAGACTGTGTCTATTACAAGTACCAGAGTAATATAAACAGCTCCTGAAGTGCTCATCAGCCTTTTTGAAGATATCATCAGCATTTCAGAAGATGTTTAGCTTACCTTTATCTCTGTGTCTTACTGTCAGACTGCTGCACTTTTCTACTCCAGATCAGTAAAAAGACTGACTGGTTCCCAAAGTAGTTCTTAAAGAGCAAAAGCAGTGAAGGCTCTGAGGTCTAACTCAAGGGTCTGACAATGACCTGTCCTTTTGCACAAATTTCTATTTATTTTATGCACCTATGTCATTTCTGTTTTCAAACCATCTGTCCTCAAAGAACAAACAGGACTTTATGAAAGCAAACATTAAATTCTTAAATCTCGCGTCTTTGTAGACTTCTTGCACCTTCCAGACATCTATCTGAAGTCATCTTAATTACTTACTCTGGGAAGTCCTATGATGATCCTAAAATATAGTTGTTGATTCAAAGTGAATAACTTCCATGATCTTTTATTTGTTCAAATAAGAATTAGAGCAGTGTGAATCTGAAGAGCTTATATTCACTTATGATATATCATGAAAACTCCAGGATATAGTTAGAATTTAGTTTAGATTATTTTATTAATTTTCAATTTCCCATAATCTTATTGGGACCACTGCTGGCAAAATTAGTTGTAAAAGAGATTTCTTTTTCTTTTAATGTAGCTCATACAGTCCCATTTTGGTTTATTTTCATTTTTCCTTCTTCTGACAGTTATCATTTTGAAGAAGTTGATAAAAAATGCTTTTGGTGATTTGAAAACCTGTAGAATTTCTTGCTTGCAGGGAGAAGCAGCAAAAACTTCTCTGAATCTTTAGAACTTGCTTGCTTTGAAGTTAAAGGCCACAGTAAATCTCAATTACATTAGCCAGGACTTCAGGTTTCTGCTATATCAAGAATTGCCTGACGAGTGAGCTGGGCAGCTCCAAAGACATTTGACTCTTACAAAGCTATTACTAGCTTGTTTGAAAATTTAGAGTTCAACTGAGAGTTACTGCTCAGCCAATCACATTCAGTTGTCTGTAGGCCACAGCTGATTTGATTTTGTGTTTCACACAGAACACACCACACGATCTAACACCCCACACTTCTTTCACTGAAGGACTAAGGTACACCTTTGTAAAATACAGCTTGAGCTCTTGTAACACTTCCCTGATTAAGCTTTCCTTTAGATCTTCAGAAAACTCTCCGGGGTTGCAAGAACAAAATGTTCAGACTTGAGTTTATAACAAGGCAAGTGCCAGAGGTATGTGGAGTGCCCAGATTATACCACAGGGGGTGCTCTTACAAAGTTATTAGGAATATTAGGGAGTTGCCCTCTGGTAAAAGCAGGAATGCAGTACACACTGGGAAAAGAGAATACAACTAGGCAAGGGCACAGACACTTTAAAATTCCTGGAGGAAAAAAAAAAAAAAAAAGGAATTTTGTGAAATTCTTCAGAAATACTTAAGCTTTGATGATCAGAGCACATGCTCAGACAGCAGCTCCTTGACAAACAGTGCACAAAACCTCTATTTACTTTGCACTGAAGCTACTCATTTGAGACACTCACCTGTCAATGTACAGTGTGCAAGAAGG
>NW_020956174.1:293350-294594 GCF_003031625.1 Empidonax traillii | reverse complement strand
AGTACATAACATATATAAGTGCCTATATATATATTTATTAAACAAAACAAGAGAAGATAAGAGAAGTGTTGAAGAAGAGATGTGGTGAGAAAGTCTTTGGAAACATACATTTAACTCTATATTGAAAAAAACTATTAAAATACTTTTTCATGCTGTGTCAGTGACCAGAGAAAAGACAATTAAAATTGAGAGAGAAAACAGAAGTTTTAATAGACACCTGGTGAACAGGTTTTATCTCCCAGAATAAGTTAGATATCTAACATTTTAAACAGCAACACCTTTAAGTGATTCTAGAAACTCAGAATGACTCACCATCTCCTTGGCAACAGCTTAAACAATTTCCAATCTGTTTGCCTAAAGTATAACTCATAGGTGACCAGAAGACCTAAATTAACAATTTTTTCCTATTTGCAAACTGAAAGGTCAAGGAAATATCTGTTGTGGTTTTTTTTTTAATTATATGTTTTTCTGTCTCATATAATTTGATAATAGCTGATCATTAGGGCTGCGTGGAAGTTTCAAAACCAAGTCCAAAGGAGAAGGGAGAGATGAACCTATCCTCTTACAGTGAATGCAACATCTGCTCAGAATTGTTGAAGAAATTAGTATAAAAGTAAGTATAAAAGGAATGGCACTCTGAATCAGCAACCATCTCACTTCCATTAGAAGGAAAACAAAATCAAAGTCACATCTTTGTTCTGAACCCACAGAAACATGTTTGGCATATCTCAACATTTTCAGGGGTCATTTTTGAGGGAATATTTTAATAATGAATTTTAATTTTGTATTTAGGTTATCATGACTGCGAATGGTAAAATATTGCAATACAACCCCAAATATTGTGATAATAAATTTCCAGCAAATAAATAGGTATATTTTCCTAATGAAAAACTGAAGTAAAAAGAAATCTGATCAATTTATATAACTTAGACATAATGACAATAAAAACTATAAAAAAATCCCCATTAAATTCTTATGTCTACTTTTAAAATAACCAACTAAGCTACTGGGTGTCATTTACCTGATTTTTAAAGTATTACATAAAGTGCATAATTTTCCCTGCAAATTAGAGTTTAAATGACAACTGAAATTGCAGGTCATTTTCCCAAATGTTATAAAGTGTTACATGTAATTGCAACACCTTCTTCTGAAGTAATAAGGGTACCTTAAAAGTTATTCTTTGATTTCAAAAAGACCTTTAGAATTCATGAAGTTAATGTCAAATCTGTTTCCAGTACTGCAAT